>NW_024340849.1:40469933-40525951 GCF_902729225.1 Pteropus medius | reverse complement strand
AGCAACAAGAAAAAAGAGTCCAAGAAAATGAGGATAGTTTAAGAGGCCTCTGAGACAATACCAAGCATACCAAAATTCACATCATAGGGATAGCAGGAGAAGAGAGAGAGTAAGGAATTGAAAACCTATTTGAGAAATAATGACTGATAACTTCCTTAACCTGGTGAAGGAAGAAGACATACAAATTCAGGAAGCACAGAGAGCCTCAAATAAGAGGAACCCAAAGAGATACATACCAAGGTATATGATAATTAAAATGCCAAAGCTTAAAGACAAAGAAACAACCTTAAAAGCAGCAAGAGAAAAGCAGTTAATTACTTACAAAGGAGCTTCCATATGACTATCAGCTGATTTCTCAACAGAAACTTTGCAGGCCAGAAAGGATTGGCAGAAAATATTCAAAATGATGAAAAGCAAGGACCTACAACCAAGATGACTCTACCCAGCAAAGCTATCATTTAGAATCGAAGGACAGATAAAGAGCTTCCCAGACAAGAAAAAGCTAAAGAAGTTCATCACCACCAAACCAGTACGCCAAGAAATGTTAAAGGGACAAGAAGGAGATGGAGACGGAGACGGAGGAGGAGGAGAAGAAGAAGAAGAAGAAAGAAGAAAAATATATACATAAAAAATATGAATTAAAAAATGGCAATAACTACACATCTAGCAACAATTAGTTTAAATGTAAATGGAGTAAATGTTCCAATCAAAAGACATAGGGTGTCTGAATGGATGAGGAAACAAGATCCTTAATATGCTGCTTATAAGAGACTCACTTCAGATGAAAAGATTTACAAATCTGAAAGTAAAGAGATGGGAAAAGATATTTCATGAATATGAGAATGAAAAAAAATCTGGGGTAGCAATACTTATACCAGACAAAATAGACTTTTTTAGAAAGGCCATAACAAAAGACAAAGAAGGACCCAGTAATCCCCACTTCTGGGTATTTATCCAAAGAAACCCAAAACACTACTTCTAAGGGACATGTGCATTCATATGTTCATTGTAAAATTATTTACAACAGCCAAGATATGGAGGCAACCTGGGTGTCCTTCTCTAGATGAATGGATAAAGAAGAAATGGTATATATAGACAATGGATTATTACTCAACCATAAAAAAGAATGAAATCTTTCCATCTGCAACAACATGGATGGACCTTAAAGGTGTTGTGCTGAGTGGTGTGAGACAAAGAAAGACAAATGTCATGTGATTTAATTTATTTGTGGAATCTAGAGAACAAGATAAACAAAGAAACAACAGAAAGCTCATAAATACAGAAAGCATTTTGATGGTTGCTGGACTGAGGAGTAGGGAGATTGATGAAGAGGGGAGGAATTAAGAGATACAAATTGATAGTTACAAAATAGTCATGTGGATGTAGAGTGTGGCATGAGGAATATAGTCAAAAGTATTGTAATAACTATATATGGATTTATTGGGGTGGTCACTTTGGAAGTTATGTAAATGTCTAATCACTGTGTTGTATACTTGAAACTAATATAGAACTGTATGTCAATTATAATTGAAAAAACAAAATATAAAAATTAAAATAAAGAAAAGAACTGAGAGTCCAGAAATAAGCCCTTACATTTGTTGTCAACGAATTTTTAACAAGAGTGCCAAGACAATTCTATGGGAGAAAAAAGTGGAATTCTTCAATAAGTGGAATTAAGATAACTGGATATCCAATTGCAAAAGAAAGAAGCTGGACCCCTACTTCACACATATACAAACACTAAATCAAAATGTATCAGATCTAAATGCAAAAACTAAATTTATAAAACCCTTAGAAGAAAACACAGGTGTAAATCTGTGTGGTTGCCAGAGGCTGCTGGGTAGGAGAGGCGGGTGGGAGGAGGGGAAGTGACAGCTAATGGGTATGGAGTTTCTTTTGGGGTGAAACTATTCTGGAATTAGATAATGGTGATTGTTATACAACTTTGTGAATACATTAAAAACCACTAAATTGTATACTTTAAAAGGGTGCGTTTTATGGTACATCGACTGTATCCCAATAAAGCTGTTATTTTAAAAAAGACATTCATATGATCAGCGGGACCCAGAGCACTTTAAGGCATTTTTTAGTCACCACATATATGTAAGAATGAATGTCTCCAGAGAAGGAAGCAAGAAAGCCTATATTTGGCAGGTGTCTCTTATAAAGTGTGACAATATGTATTCATTAGTTTTTGCTGCACATCGAACAACAAATATTTATTATTTCTCCTGTTTTTGTGCATTGGTTGGACTATTCTTATATCTGAGCCAGCTCCATTGGGGCTAGATGGTCTAGGATGGCCTCATTCATATTTGGGGTCCTCAGCTGGTATGGCCAAGGCTTCTCATCTTCCAGAAGGCTAGCTTGGGCTTCCTGACAGGAAGAGAGGACAAGCCTTAAATTATAAGCACATATCAAGGCTCCACTTTGGTCACATTTGCCAATATCTCATTGGCTAAAGACAGACCCACAGCCAAGTCCAGATTCACAGGTCAGAAAAACAGACTCCACCTCTTGATCTAAGAAACTGCAAAATATTGTGGTCGTTTTGTTTTTCATCTACTTTTGCCTGTGAGCATTCCCAGTTTATACCTGCTGTTTTGAGTAATTATTAATATTGCCTACATCACTTTCAGAAGAGATCCAGTTTAATTGATAATTATATGGTCTTATAAAACTATCTAACAGAAACTGGGCCAGAGACAGAAATTATTCAGTATTAATCACATGTGCCAACAACGTGTATTAAAAAATAAAATATTACCCAAATAGATGAAGCCCCCACTGTGCTCCCTTCACATCACAACCCCTTTATTCTTGCAAAAGGAAACTACTATTTTGAATTTGGGTGTGTATATTCAGTACCAGTAATTGGTATGGGAAAAGGAGAAAAGAGCCACTTATACTGAATCTGTTTAAAATTGGGACCAAAAATATATAATAAATAGTAGAGGAAAAAGATTTATAATGTTTTGGAAAATATTTCATTTATTTTATATTTATCAAGTATAAGATTATAATTATAGCTATGTGCTTAGTTTTAGAATAAAGGGTGAATCAAACGGTGATTGAAGAGGCAAAAACCATTGTTTGACAAAATCTATGAGAGTTGTTTGTAATAGCAAAAAGTCGGAAGCAACTTAAACATACTTTAGCGGAAAAATGCATAAGTAAATTGTGATATGCATACATAGACTAACATACGACAGTGAATTAATGAATTAGAACAGCATATGTTCACATGATTAAATCTCACAAACTGTACTGAGTAAAGAGCCAAGTGGCAAAAGAATACATAAGCAATAAAATTTATTTTGTTAAGAAAAATTATCCAAAACTTGGAAATAAGGCAAGAGAATGGCTGCATGTCCTCGCAATGTCATATAAAGCATTGGTTAAGAGAGCCACCCAATGATTACTAAATTACCTAAGGCAGGGGTCCTCAACCTCCAGGCGGTGGACCGGTATCTGTCCATGGAACTGGGACGAGCCAGCGAAGCTCCATCTGTATTTGCCACACTCCATAGCGCTAGCATCACTGCCTCAGCTCCACCTCAGATCCTCAGGCATTAGGTTCTCATAGGAGCACCGGTCCCTGGTGCCAAAAAGGTTGGGGACCGCTGCAAAGCCTGAGGAAATGATCCTTGTTGGATTTACTATTTACTGTTGATTAGGGCCAGACTCTATGCAGTTAGATGTAAATTATAGATTAGAAAATTGCAACTGATTTTTGTCCAGTGGAGATGTAAATTATTTTGGTCTGATGGAAAAGATAACTGCAAAATTATAGTTTTATTGTCCTTTAGTACATTAACTAATTTTTTATCTAATTTCAGAATCTTCAACATGCTGTCTATCTTTGACTATAAATACTTCAAGCAGTCTCTCCTATACTCTCCTGAAACAGCTTGAACACTGCTGGTTCCTTATGAATAAATTAATCTTGGCACGTGCTTGTTTTATAATTGTATCAGTCGTATTTTTAAGCTTAAACATTGTACTTTGACGATATAAAAATAAAAAACATGTAAAATACTGCTATGTGTAATGTGTGCTGTATGTAAACATACATGATAAAAATATAGAGAAATGCAAGGAAATAATAAACACCAAATTCAAAATAGCAGTTTCCTTTTAGGGATAAAGAGGATGTGATGTGGAAGGGGCACAGTGAGGACTTCACCCATTTTGGTCATGTTTTATTTCTTAATTTAGGCAATAGGCGCATGGGTTTTTATTATTTATTCTTTACATATTTACACTAAAATGCATTTTATAATAAAAGTTTTAAATTGTATGGGAACACATTAGAATATACCTTCTTTTATGTTTTACTTGTGCAGCAGTCAATTTACATTACATATATTCTGTGTTACCTGCTGAATACTGTATCTGATGCATTATCTGATGTATACTGATTATATGATGTGTTTATACTGTATTATCTGATTTCTTCTGTATTATCTTTTCCAGATTTATTGAGAAATAATTGACATACATCACTGTATCAGTTTAAGGTATACAGCATGATGCTTGATTTACATATATCGTGAAATGATTCCTGCAGTAAGTTTAGTTAACATCCATCATCTCACATAGACACAATGAAAAGAAAAAAAACCTCCTTGTGATGAGAACTCCTAGGATTTACTCTCTTAACAACTTTCATATGTACCATACAGCAGTATTAGCTATAGTCACCATGCTACACATTATATCCCTAATACTTATTTATCTTATAAACTGGAAGTTTGTACCTTTTGACCATCTTCCTCCCATTCCCTCTCCCCTCATCTTCTGTATTATTTTACAATAATCAGTGAGAGATTATTCATCAAAGTTTTAAACTGGATGAAAGGAAGTTAATGATGAGGTGTTTGAGTGGGACTATTTTTTAAACTATTTTTTATTTTTCAATTACAGTTGATATACAATATATATTTGTTTTGGGTGTACAACATAGTGATTAGACATTTATATACCTTACGAAGTGATCTCCTGATAAGTCTAATACCCACCTGACACCATACACACTTATTAAACAATTATTGACTATATTACCTATGCTATATTTTACATCTCTGTGACTTTTTTGAATAATTGGCACTTTCTACTTCTTAATCCCTTCCCCTTCCTCATCCATCTCCCCAGGCCCCATATCATCTGGCAACTATCAAAATGTTCGCTGTATCTATGAGTTCGTTTCTGTTTTGTTTGTTCATTTATTTTGTTTTTCAGATTCTGAGTGGGCCTATATTTGTAAGTGGTTAATATATTAGTGTATATTTTTCTCTTATAAAAACTTTTGTTTCTGTATGCAACCTTACAACTGTGACATAAAAAACAAAACACTTGAATAATGAGAATCATTAATATTTCAGACATTTTATTTAGTCTTCAAAATACCTATATGAAGTAGATAAATTAATGCCATTTTCCAAATGATGAAACGGAGGTGCAAAGAGTCACCCAGTTAGCAATTCAGGAGAAACAAGACCCTCATTGGCTCTGACAGAAAGGTCTAGTTTAGATTCAGTTTCCTACTCCAAGCCCTTAGTCACACTTTAAAAAATTTCTTTCCTTTAAGTCTTTATCAAGGTGAAAAACAGAAGCACCAGAATCAAAACCTCTTTTTGGCTTTTGTAAGAAAATGTGATTTCAGACCCTAGCTGGCTGGGAAAAGCAACTTTAATTACAGGAAGACGAGGGGAGGGAGGTAGAAAAGGGGCAAGAAGTGGATGGAGGGAAGGATTTCTCACCTGGGGAAGGAACAGGAAGGTCACTCCTAGTCAGATCTGGGAGAGCAAAGTGGGCTTGGGGCTTTCGAGAAGAATGCGCTTTTCATATTTAAACACCGGTTAGTAATTAACCCATCAACTAGAAAGGATTACTGCCACTTTCAAAAAAAAAAGAAAAACTCTCCTGGCTAAAATTTGCTTACACAATGGAAAGATTACCTCCATTGGTGGTATTTTCTTTGCAGTAAAAAGGAAAGAGTTGCCCTAATTTGTTCATAGTTCTCTTCTGCACACATTAGTGTTTATTTGGTCTTTAACCGTAAAATATTTTTATAGGAACGAGTAGGAAATTTTAAAAAGGTGAAAAGTGAGTTCATCTACTTTTGAATAATAAGTTCATAAACCTACACTGAGCACCCCTATATGGAAATGAGCTTGCAAAAAAAAAGTGCTTGAAGGGAAGTAAATGAATCCACAATGCTTGTAAAAGTGAGATTTTGACCTTTGACCAGAATACTATTAGAGGCCCGAGAAACCAATAATTATTTACCTTCCCACAGGTAATCTTGACATTTTTGGCATCTTGCATGAAATTGGAAACATTCCGAGAAATTCTGGCCAAGTTCTCCACACAGTCCTCTGTCCTGCACAGGCATCATCTTTGAATTCAGGCCCCTAGGGTCAGCATCTGCAGGTAACGGTGTTTATACATTGGTGCCATTAGAGCACTTTAAGGACTACATACAATGTCATTTCTTTTTTCTTACCCGTGCCTTCAAAATCTTCTTCCTATATTCAAACATAGGACTGCATATTGGTGTAACCACTTGCAAGGACAATTTGACATCTATTAAAAGTTGCATATGTACTTTAATCCAGCAATCTCATTACTATTATTATGACTCATCACTTTAGTACACTCCCTTCTCCCCATCCCCAGAAAGGTTAATGCATATAATTTTATTTTCTGGAAGGAATCATAAGAAACTATTAATAGTAGCTATCTTTTGGAGAGAGACTTGATGGGGTAGGAGAGGGCAGCTTTCATTAATTTTGTTCCTTTGCGTATATGAATTATTTTAAATTTAGTGTGTCTTATTTTTATCATTATTATTTCTGATGTCAATGTGGTTAACTAAATAGGGGATTGTGCCACTTTTCTCTCTGGACTTGTGTTAAAAAATACTAATGATTATTTTAATTTGTAAAGCCATTATTGGGGGAAGTACATTGGAGTTCCAAAGATATTGAAAATGTCTGTTTCTCAAACTAGGTGATAGAGATTTACTTTATTACTATTCTTTTTGCATTTCATATACTTAATGTTATGAACAGAGGATGAAATATTTAGGAAAACCTCTAAAGCAGGTCAATTTTTGAGAAACCTTTTTTTTTCTGGTAGCATTAATTATTCATAAAAAATTATGATATAAAGAAGTCTATACAACAGAAAACTAACAGTTCCCAACTGTTTCACATTAGGAAAAATTTATTATTAATTTAAAACCTGATGATTTTCCGTTATATTTAATCCTCAACATTTAAAAATGAAACATTTCATTTTGAGATAAATTATGAAGTTCGTTGCTTAAAAACCTATGAGGCGATTGTTAGATTATATGGTATGTAAGGCAACCACTTCCTTTGTCGGATAGAAAGTCATTTCCTCCCAGCTTCCAGCTCTGGACTTATTGGCATCTCTTCTTGCTCCCAAGAACCCCTGTGAAGGGTTCTACTGTCGAACTTATCTCTGTCTTATGTACTGTATGCTTTATCTTCTCTATTAGACTCTGAGCCCTGTGAGGAAAGGGATTTGGTCTTGTCATCTTAATCTCGCTATTCCTCCGAAATAACTTCTTCCGTTGTTTCCCTTATGATATGGCAATGTAATTATCCACGGATCTGTTTTCCTTTTTTTCTGGATGGAGCTCCTAAAAGTCAGGGGCTATGTTATATCGTTGTCTTATTTCCAGCATCTAGGTTAATACCTGGTATATAGATCAGGGGCCGTAAACTCTAGGTCCATATGACACTAATCCCCCATCCTGTATCCATGGCAATAAGCCATCACCTTATTTCAGTCGCAGTGACAGAGCCTCAGGGCCCTTCTAGGTAGCAATTTCTGGCGCCGTCGCTTATATAAATCATCTACTCTCCCACCTGTTTCTGTTTTCCCCACGAAGGGAAAATTAAGGTCAGCAAACACCCTCTAAAGTAGGATTAGAACCCAGATCTCCCAGCACTGTGTCAAGCTACAATATCACACAGTTTCAGTGAACAGGATCTCATCTTTTCTTTCCGGGGATTTATAAGGCAAGTGAGGACAAGCTATTTTATTCTCTTTCAACAGATTCAGGAATTGAGGTCTAAAAAGACCAAAGTAGGAAAAAAATTCTTCCATTGTCACCTTCCTCCTTTTAATAGTATTCATTATTCAATTTTAGCTATTTTTCTACTTTTGCTTTCAGGACGATTATGGCAAATAAAGTCCATCAGTGAAAGTCCAAGGTTGCCAGATAAATAGTACTCACTCAGTAAATGTTGGCTATTGTAATGGACAAGAGGCATGTAATAGTTTACTATTTTTATTGTAACAGATTACCACAAATTTAGTAGCTTGAAACAACACAAATTATCTTATAGTTCTGGAGGTCAGAAGTCTGAAATGGGTCTCACTAGGTTAAAATCAAGGTGTCAGCAGGGCTGTTTTTTCCTGGAGGCTCTAGGGGAGAATCCATTTCCATGCCTTTCTAGTTTCTGGAGGCTGCCTGGATTCCTTGGCTCATGGCCCCTTCCTTTCTCTTCAAAGCCAGTCAAGTAGGGCCAAGTCCTCATGCTGCCATCTCTATTAATTCATTTCTATCTCCTTTTCTACTTTTAAGAACCCTTATGATTATATTCGGCCCAGCTGTATAATCCAGAATAAACTCCTTATTTCAAGGTCAGTTCATTAGCAACCTCAGTTCCATCTACAACCTTACTTTCCCCTTGCTATGTAACCTAACATATTCACAGGTTCTGGGGATTTGGATGTAGACATTTGGGGGAAGCTATTATTCTGCCTAGCACAAGGGGTGAAGCTCAAAATGTCTTCACGTTAGATGGATTTTCTAGAGGCAATAAGTTTATTCCTCACCTACCACCCATCCAGAAAAGTGGTAGAAACCACATGCAAATCCCCTCCTGCCCCTGCCTGCCTATTTTTGATAAATAGTCCCCCTGTACTCATCTGGGAAGAGAATGTCTCCTCTTTTGGAGCTTGCTGCATACTGTTTGGTTAGGGTAGAGATACTGGAGAAAGAAGTATATAAAGGAGTAACACAGGCTTTTATGTTTGATGTTTTTTTTTTTTTAATTTTTGCATTTATAGGGGACCCTGGATTTCCAAGTTATCACTGAGGTGAAGATGTTGCAAGGGGCAGGGAGAGGGTACCCATGAGCCAGATGAGAGCAGGGGCTGGTCCTGGGGTGTGTAAATGGGGGAAGAACCTCGGGCAGACTGATGGAAATCCACCTTCTGAGTTGGTGGGGTGGGACGGAGTTGTACTGGTCGGAAAATTATTTAGATTTCAATTGTCTGAATCACTAGCACTCCTGTGCACATTTGAATATAGCAACCCATGTGTAAGATTGCTACACAGTGTGAAAGATAGGATGAGATGGGGGCATAATTTTGTTTTAATGACACATTCTGAACATTATTCTAAGGCAATTCATATCTTTTAAAAATGTCAGGCAAAAATTATTCAACATCATCCCAGCATTGATATTTTTAGTCTACTACCCTGATCTTTTCTTGAATATTTGGTGAATTTGGAATCTCAGAATGGAATACAAGACAAAACACCTGACTTACTAGAAAAGTCTTCCAGATCCTGAAATAGAACCTAATGACAATTCCAGTAATAACGGCTGTTCTACTTGTGGAACAATGGGACGGGAAGGATGTAATGCATTGCTTCCTGGCTTTGGTTTCTGATAGTGTGAGGTAAGCGCCTCCTATGTAGAGGCCCGTTATGCAATGTTATGGCAATTTTGAGCATTTGATTCAGATGTTGCCAACTACAGCTGATATAACTGGAAAACAGCTAGAAGGAGGCCTTTTTTCTGCATACAAAAATCTGTATGTAATTAGTATATACTAGTTGTTGACTTTGGAAATGAGTATATACCCATGAAATCATCTTCACAATCTATGTCATAAAACTATCCATCATCTCCAAAAATGTCTTCCTGCCCTCTTATTTATTATTACTATCATTGACAAGAACTGAAACATAAGATCTACCCTCTTAGCAAATTTTTAAGTATCCCATAGAGTATTGTTAACTATGGGAGTTATGCTGTACTTATTCACCTTGCATAACTCAAATTCTGTACCCTCTGACCAATACTTCCTCATTTCCCCCTCCCCACTGTACCTGGCAATCACCATTCCACTCTCTGCTTCTATGAGTTTGACGATTTTAGGTTCCTCTTAGAAGTGGGATCATGCAGTATTTGTCCTTCTGTGTCTGTCTTATTTCATTAGCATAATGTCTTCTTTCAGGTTCATTCGTGTTGTCACAAATGACAGGATTTTAGAAGGAGCTCATTTTATTTTTATGTCAGAGGAAAGCAGCCTTTTACTTGGCCTAGTGGTCAATAGAAAATAAGTCCAAGGAAACATAGATCCTATAATTGGCCCACACGGCAGCTCTCATTTCTGAGATGCTGTATCCCAGCCACTACAGAGAAGCCTGAAGAAACTTTTTCCTGCCTTACAACATAAAGCAGCATTGTTTTTCCAACATGAAATATTGGAACATGGGCATGAGTGGTATTGGTAGAAGGCAATTCTTATCTTTTACAAAATTCCTATTTCTGTAGTTTTGGGTTTGTCTATGAGTACTTTCTCTGGTTTTGTGCACAAATGTTATGGTTTAGGAAATTATAGTAGTGATGCAAAGGAGGCTGTGGAGGGCACTAAATGTGACCTGGTTTTACATGACACTAGGCTTCTTTCCAAACTGGGAGTTGAGGAGCTTAGACTGATTTTAAAGAAACTCCATGATGTTCCAGCAGGATAGAGCTGAGCACCTACATGCGTTTTCAAAAAGGAGGCAACGTTTTGTTTTTGTTTTTTTCCAACTTCTTATCTCTACCAGCATTTTATCTTTTAGCTTTGATAATCTGCTTTAATGAGAAAACAGCCCCACAGAGCTCTTGACAATGATGACAGAGGAATGCTGTCTGGCAGACTTCAAAGTTTCTAAGAGGCTCTGAAACTTTGATTATCCATACATTGTCACTCTCAGAAACAATGTACGATGACTTAGAAATATGTACCATTCCCAAAGCTAAATAAAACTTGACTTTAGTATAGACATCTAAGTAAAAATAATCTTTTAATACTCACCTTTGTCTTGTTTTGGTGAATCCTCTATTGCATTCAGCGTCTCAGTAATTGTTTCACTGACGCTTTGATAAATGGAGAGACTGATATTACAAAACAGCTGGAAGAAGCTGGGAACATCCCAACTTTGCATAAGATCTGCCTTTTTTGTTGGTTCTTTGAATAAAGCTGGAAAAAAGTAAGGCTCAGTTAAGTCTGTATCTGACATGAAATATGACTGAAAAGCCTGGTCAAATTCTTGCTGCATCTGTTTGAAGACGTTAAAACTCCTGTTAAAGAGAACTCTCACATCCACAGTCAGCTGGCTGAACACATGCTCTATTTGGACCAGCTGTGCATCTTCCTCCATGACCTTTTCATTGACGGGGAGATCATTTTTATTATCTTCATGGAAAGGAAACAGAAATTGATATATCTTCCTGAAAAACTGTTCAATCTGTGGGGTGGAGTGGGGGACAGAAATAGAATAAGAAATTAATTTTCTTTCTGGATTTTTTTTATTATAAATTTTAAAGTCAACTTATAGCAGTCTTTCTAAATTAAGAACAATTCTGGGCAAACTAAGAAAAGGAGATTTAATTTAAAATAATTTATTAACATTCTCATACTGGCTTTGACTTTGACTATGGAGAAAGGTCGAAAATTCCTTCTGGTTTATGTTTGCCTATCAAAGATCTAAAAGGCCAAGTTTTCAATATTGTCAACAAGCCACAGCCTGATGTACTGGTGGTGGTTGGCATGCCATGTTCTAAAGGGCACCATTATATTGCCTAAAATGTGTAAAGAAGGCCTTTGTCTTTCACCTCTTAGTGTCTCAGTTTCTCTCTCTCTCTCTCTCTCTCTCTCTCTCTCTCTCTCTCTCTCTCTCTCTCTCTCTCTCTCTCCTCCTTCTTTTTGCTTTGGTGGAATATCATTAGTGTCTTTATGTTCTCCTCTTTCTCATCTCATCAACACATTCACACTGAACTATAAATGCTTAATACAGCCTAATAGGCTACTTAGGGATAGTTACTTATTTGCAGTGATTAAAGCTCTCCTTGGTTGTAGTGAAAGGAATGAAGCTCTAATTATAGAATTCCCTACTCACTGGGAGATTTTCCAGCAGTCACACCACGCTCTATTTCTTCTATGTGACGCCTAAGCTCATGCTCTTTTGGCTACGTTGCATGATGAGGAACATATCAACTACTGAACATCACTACTATAGCACCCCAGTGCTGTTCAAAGAATTCACCAGGAATTCTTAGAGGACATATGCCTTCCTCGAAAAATAATCTGGGTGGATCTTCTGCCTTATCCTCTGCCAGCTTCTGTTTACCTGAATCCACTTACAAAAACAGAACTTTAAAGCCCAAAAAAATCTTCACAACTGACACAGATAGGAATGGTCCCTAAACCTCCTGACTTCCAGCCGGTGCTTATTCCACCATATTCTGGTATATTAGAGAATGACAGTGGCTATAAAAATAGAGCAGATGCAATTAACAGTGGAGGCAAATTAACTTGGCATATGAATCATCCTAAGGGTTGCTCCCTCTATAATTGGTTATGGCACTGCCAAGCTAGGAGCATACTCTAATTACTGCATGCTCTAATACTCCATTTCATATTCGGCTCACTTCTTGAAGGGGAAGGGAAATTCAGGCCAATAGAGTAGGAGACTTTTATGGGGCAGAGCTCATCCAATTCAGGTCACCTCCCTCAGTGATCTCTCTGTCCAGAAGATAACTAAAGGGGACAAAAAAGGAAACATGCTAGTCCTATAGGACATGCATGGGTAGGGCTAAAGGGGTTATGGATGTGTGTATGTGTGCGTGTGCGCGCGCATGTGTACGTGCACGTGCATGCTGAGGGCAAGCCTGTTGAAGGAGAAATTTGGGAGGTCGAGAATGTCTTCAAATCTTTGGCCTCCAGGAAAAAAAACTAAAGCTAGTTGAAATCAGAGACCGTAATACTATTATTCAGAATGCAATTCAGCAAACATTTATTGAATGGCTGTGATGTTTTAATGAAGATAAATAAGATATGGTCCCTTGCTTCAAAGAGCTTACAGTCTAGTGGGAACGTGTTCACAAATAACAAATACAAGGCAGAAAGAGTCAGGGTGCTTCAAAGAGATACAGACAGCATCATTAAAGAAGGGACAAACTGAATAGCTGTTCTAACTTATAAATTGTATATACACAGGTGAATCTTACATAAGCATAAATGAATGTTAGAGTCTAGATTGCAAAAGGCCAATACAAGCTCAGGTATCTCTAGTCTAAATATTAATATAAATTAATTTTTTAAAAGTAAGCTGAAGCCGATACCTTAAGAACTTTGAAATCTTGAGCTCTATTTTCCCCTTACCGTATTTTTCGTAGAGGACCGACTAGGTTGGCAGGTTGTATAAAATCTCATGCAATCATTTTCCAGGCAAGGTTTGCATTCATCCCAGGAATCTGTTAAAGACTCTTGGCATAGCCTTTCTTCCTCTTCCAGATGTCCTTGAACTTCATTCATAAGTTTCAGGGCCTCCTAATTAAAAAGTAGAAACAAATATCCTATTTCCATTTCATGACTTTACATATACCTTAGTTGATTCACTCCTTAAAAATGTGCTTATTCTAAACCACTTCTTCATTCCTTCTTCAGGCCTCTGGCAGCTGACAGAACTACTCCAAAGTTTTCTCTTTGATTAAGAAAAGAGAATTGATTGATCCTTATTGCAGACTACAAATCTTATCCATCTGTTCATTTATGCATTCACTAGGTATTTATTGAGTGCTTGCTATGAGATAGACATTACTCTAGATGTAGGTGAACCAACAATGAAGTTCCTACTCTGAGAAACAACTGTAATTAACCTGTTTACTTGTCTGTCTTCACATCTAGTCCTTGCGGGATGTGGGAAGCAACTTTAAGGCTTAGAAAGCTGACACATTTATTTTGTTCATTTATACAGCCTTTAATTTTTATATATGTTTAATATTGCAAGAAAGCACAATTCTCGTATATGAAACCAAACCCTCCCATTGAGTTAATTCTAATTACAGAGATGCTGTATTTAAGGATCTTCATTCTTCTTGTCCATATTCCAAGCACTCCCCCTTGTGGTACTTTCCTATACTTGGCCAGGTCCCACTCTAGGTGATAGGGAGCCCAGCAGAAGTGACACCCGTCCCTAAGAACTTCAGCTCTGTCCCCTGAGCTCCCCCCATGCCGGCACCCCTACTTAGACTCCTGGCCGCCCTGCAAATGTGGACTTCTGAAGACAGGCTCCTTTGATGCCTGAGAAGTAGTTCAGGGGAATTACAGGATATAATAGATCCATCCATAAAATAACAGCTTCAAAGCTAATGGCCACCCCTGCAGTAAAAACTACATGAGGGAGCAAAGTTTCCGTACTTAAAACCAATTTAGTGTGCATTCTCATCTAGTGGAAAAGAAAAATAATTCATCCTTCTCTGGCATATTAAGCCTAAAGAAACACCTGGATAGTATTCTGCATCTCCTTTGCTGGGCTTACGTTGTGCAGCTGCCCTCATGGCAGAATCCTGAGGCTAAGCCAGGTGGCACTTGCTATGACCCACATAACAAAACTGGCAGGGCCCTGGCCTGCCAAATGCATGTTGTGACCCAGACAGGATGTTCTTGTCCCCTTGGGCTTTGCAGAACAATTCTGGAGCCCAACATCTTCTCAAGAAAGGTTGCCTCACCTTGGCGGGCAACAATACCACACAGATTTTCTCAAGTCCCAGATTTAAATATTCTGTTCATTGTCAACATAAGCTTAAATCCCAATATTTCCTTGGGCAAATTACCTAACGTCTCTTTGCCTTAGTCTACTCCTTAGCAAAAAAGAATAACAATAGGATCTACCTTTTAATGTTTTGTATTAAAGAAGATAAGCAAGCAAGCAAGGCACCTAGCACATTATTATTAGTATCTTGGGTTTCCTTCCGCTTGCCTCCAAGTGTATAACAAAAACCAATTACCAAGTCCTACGTCCCAAGTTTAGGTAGTGAAGTGTTGTCATGGAGGAAGTAGATCTCTAGTTCAGGAATGCCTTGTCCATCCCTTCCATATCCCCCTAAATGTCCCACCCACTGACAGAGTCTATATCTATTCTTGTAGTTACAGTTTATCGAAGTCCCATATAAACCTGGAGTGGGGGCAAATCACATTAAGCCACTCTAGGGTTTTCCATTTAAGTAAAATAAGTTTCAGATACTATCATTAAGTATTAATAAGAAGAGGTTGAGGAGAGGGACTGTGATGACGCTGGGTCAACTGAAGAGGAGAAGTGCTCCGTGATGGGAGACTGGGGGTGCCAACTCCATATTTGCCATTTCATAGTTTGTCTAAAGTATCCTTTATTCTAGGTTTAAAATAATTTTAGAGAGGGAGACTCAGGGTTAAACAGCTTTTTCCTTTTTTTTAATTAACTTTTTAATTGAGTGTCTAGACCTGAAGAGTATGATTCAATAAATTTTTCTACTGTGGATGAGAAAGAGGCTACATACTAATCTGACAAGCTCAGGGTGGCCAGCATGGCAGGCCCTACAAATTCAGAAACCATAATTAACCACATAGGATGATCTGAACATAAAAATTCCTAAGTAAAAGCAGGTCACTCATGACCAATAGTCACATTCTAAACCTGTAGCTTTCTTGACAAAAGCCAATCTTTACCTTAACTGAGCCTGACTATTGTCTTTTTGCGACTAAGATAACATACTCTTGGAATGTCAGAGTAATCCCTTTTTTTCCAGACCCCTGAGGGCACATCCACTGTACCAGAGCAGAGTCACAGAACCCCTAATTGTTATCTTGTCCTCTGAATACCGTAATCTCTATGTGTCCTCTGAATACTATAATATCTATTAACTGGAAAACGTTAATTTTTAACTCGTGTACCCACTAATGTAAAAGAAGAATGTGTCTCTCCGTTTTACTTTTTATCCAGCCCCAGAGATTTTCCTACTTAGCTTTTCCCCACACCCTTAATCTACCACCAATGGTTGTCATGTAACCCTTCTTAGACCTCTTCCTTTGATTCCAGTGTACAAAAAAATTCAAAACTGCCATTCTCTGGAGCATTTTCTTAATCTGTTGTGATTTTGCTTCCTGTCAATTGTGGTCAGTTTGGCTCAGATAAACTCATTAAGATACTCTACAGGTTTGGACATTTCTTATGTCGACAGTACATAAGTAGTTTTTTAAGAATAAAATTCCATGAGTCCTAACATTCTTTAGGGCCAGAACTGAAACCAACACTTGCTTACTTGCCCCACCCCTAACTGGAGCATTCTTTTCATAGTACTACAACTTTGGCTTGCTAGGAAGCTGGGGAAAAGGAGAAAAACAGAAAGTCGCTGGGTCCAACAGGCACAGCAGCCGCTGACTTTCTCCCTGGTCATTCATTACTGAGTTGGGTTAACATGTTAATTAACATCTTGAGCCTCAGTTTGCTTAGCTGTAAATGACAGTAATGGTTTACCCAGATTCCATGTGACAATGTGTTTATAAAGGGCCTATAAATGATATCCAGTATCATTATTCCCAGTGGCCAGACTCACAAACCCACCAGGGAAGAACTCAGCTCAAGGGACTTCCACATTTTCCTCATGAGGAGTTATTTTTAATTTCCTGAAAGTCTTTTGCTTGCTCCCAAAGGGAGGAGGGCTTTCAGCTGCTGATCGGGCAATTTACTTTCGTTGCTAGGGACCCTAAGCGAGGAGGGTGTAGGTGTGGCCACAGCATCAACCAGTCTGTTGACAAGCTGACTACAGCTTTGCAGTCAGCCTGTCACACAGCACTATGCCACAGGACACCCAGAGGACACAGTGCTGAGAAGTGAAGAGAATTCCAGTAGCTGTCGAGAACTCAGTGGCCCCCAACTTTGTAGGGTAGGAAGGAAATACTAGAACTTCTGTTTGTATTTTTTAATTTAAAAATTGACTGTGGGGAGGAAAAATGGGGAGTTGTTTAACGGGCATAGAATTTCAGTTTTGCAATGTGGAAAGAATTTTGGAGATTTGTTGTCCAACAATGTAAATGTATTTAACACCAGTGAACAGTACACATAAAAAATGATTAAGATGGTGAATTTTATGTTATGTGTATTTACAATTAAAAAGTTTTTAATGAAAACAAATTTTAAAAACAATTTATTCTCAATGTTAAAATTTAGAATATTTTCCAAGTTTTTTTTTTACAGTTTTATTTCTTCGATTTAAGGGTAATATTGGAAAATAATTTAAAAATTTTTAAATTGTTTTGAGTGTTATGTCAGTGGTCAGTGCTGTTAAACTATGAGCCATGCAATGTTTATAATTTAGAAATGTATTGAGTTTTATAACTGTAACACATAAACAATTTTTAACATCATCCATAGACGTTCGAATATAATGTGTATTCTCCATCGGTAAGATACATAATTTGAACTACAGTTATTGAGTAAAGGTATTTGAATAAAAACTGATTAGGCTAATGTACTGTTCCACATACACTGGTGCTCTGTTGTGCTTACATCAGACCATTGCATGGACCCTGGGAACGAGGGGCCCTCCACATTCCACAAGCACCGACACTAGCTCCTTCTCTCTCTGTTCACTTACAGCCAATTGCAATGAATTGCTGTTTAAGATGACTCAGTTAAATTATCATTTTTATTATCTAGTTTTAACTAAACTAGTCCTTGGTAAATAAATAGGAGGATAAAAATATTCTTGAAAAGAAAAATCTGGCAGATTAAAAAAAATACGAATAATTTCAGCTCAAGAAGACAAGAAGCAAATGGTAGAGCTGACAGTCCTTCGTTCTGAGCTCCTTATTAGCCAGGTGACAGAGTAAAAATATGATGATCTAATTAGATTTGGCAAGTCGGCTAAAAATTTCAAAATATCTAGATTATTTGAAGTGTAAACTTACATCCATCCTAGCTAACCATGAATCTAACCTCGCCTTACGTGTATTTTGTGCTATTAGTGGTAGAATTCACATTTCTAATTTATAAATAAATTAAAATGTATATATTTAGTAATAGGGATAGGAGATCAAAAAACTTTGGAGACCACTAGTCTAGCCAAAAACTCCTTAAACACTTTTGACTCAATAGCCTAAACTGAAAGGAACTACCTACTGGTAAAGCACTTTTAAGAAAGTAGCACTTTCCAAATAGAGATGAATCCCTGAAATTCCTGGTTTTGGAGTTCTGCAAAGTCCTATTCTACAAAGAATATGTTCTTTGAAGAAATTTTAAATTACCTTCAAACTTTTCCTCCAATAAGAGCTTCTCTCCAGAAAATCTGGTATTAGGGAAAATAAGTAATTCATCAATTGCCCTAACAAATACAATATTTATGTTCCAGATATATTTAAGAACAGATATTATTTTCAATTACTATACCTGCTTTTCTTCTCTGCATTTCTTCACGGTTTTCATTAGATTGGTATGTTCCTCCTCTCTCCTTTCCATCAAGATTTTCATCTGCTTCATACCAATCAAAGCCTTCTTCACTTCTTCATCTACATCTATCTCCCCAGCCTCAGAAAAACCTAAAAGGTATGTGCAGTTATTTTCTTTGAGATCTGATCAGATTACAATGTATCTGTATCTCTATCTGCATCAGAAGACAATGAGTTCACCAGTTTTTCATGTGTCCTAAAGAGAGGCTTAATTGTTCTTTTATAGCATCAAACTCTGAAAGCAGATCATAATGAATTAGCTGTCAGCTGCCACATGGACCCAGCTGCCACATGGACGATACATTCTGTTCCTCACTGCTGAGCTCCTAGACAAGTCAGAGTTCATTTAACCTCATTCTTGCCATTTTCAAGGCCCATTTTCATTTATCCATTTTTTTCTTTCACTTAAAACTCAAGTGTGTTTATATTAGAAAAAATTTCAATTTTTTTTTCCCTCAGTTTATGTTAAATGCCCAACTGGAAACCTCAAACGCCATGAACAATTTCCCTTTCTTTTAGCTTTAATTACCTCCCCAGGAGGCATCAAAACTAAAAAGTATATCACAGAATGCAAGATTCTTTAATGACCTAGTGGACATCTCTTACATACCTATAATAAGCCCTTAGTGACTATAAAATTCATTGTCATTCTTTCTTCACAATAGCCAATGTGGCTTCCTAAGGAGCTTATTCTTGCCTCCAAATTTAATCATAGACTACCCCCCAAAGCAACATTTTAACTTACCTTATTTTTCTAAGTGTTAAACATATATTTATCATGCAAAGGTCAGAAGTTAATAAGCACAGGCCAGCCAGATTCAATGTCATTATAACCCATTCTTTAATTATCTCAAGAATAACTGCACAGATTACTTCAATTGTTTAAATTTTTCAAATGTTAGAAAAGAATTTCACTGTTCATTAAAACTGTGCTTAGACGACACCGAACATCTGGCTGAAACCAAGAAATGAAGTCAAAAAGTTGGCAAGTTTTATCTGTGTGACAGCAAACATCTGGACATGTGAATGTTCTCAGATACTCAATCGGAATTTTCTATTTTTATCCAGATGTTTGGCGTCACGTCTACTTGGTTTAAGTGCCTAGAGAACGTCTCACCGTGAAACTAGAGGGCCATAATGAATATGGTTATCTCTCAACTGTAAATCACTGTGCCAGCGGGACATGCAAACATGCAAACAAGACACGGCACAGATAAAGAAACTAAACATACCCTTCAGGTTTCCATGGATAGCAGTTTTGTCTTTCCAAGTAGGTGCACAGTGACAATCTTTCAACCACAGTAGATACACAGTAAACACCAAGAGTGGCAGCTTCATGTTCCCGCTGTTACTGCAAAGGAAAAATAAACCTGCATCAAATGCCTGCCATTAGGTTACATTCTGTCTGCAGCAATTGAAAACACATGGTGATCCCAAGCATTTTTCTGTCAGTTTTTCTTTTTGATTTTAGACAACTCATGCTAACAGGCCTGAGACATAAGGAATATAAATTAAAAAAAAAGAAAAAGACAACCCAAGTCTCTATTGTCTCTATTTTGTGTACATTCTTTATGACAGTTAAATAAGAGTATCATCTGAAGTCCTTGAAATAGTATAGCTCACAACCACATAGAATCTAAACTTCATTTTATTTCCTTGTCAACATCCCCAAACGCAGACTTAGTTAAAATATATCTAAAGGATTTTTCCCCCCTCCAATTTGGAATCCTCAAGGGAGTGTTCACCTAGATGGCTAACTACTTCTTTTTTTACAACATACTTTTTTATGAAAGCAAAACAACCTCACACATTTTTCTTGTACTTCTTATAAAACCCATCAAGATATGTGAACAGTGAACAGTTAAATTTTTTCTTCTCAGATAATGATTTCCTTTTAAATTTAATTTGATATACATTAATTATAAACATTCCAAATGTTTAAAACTTTACTAAGAAAAGTTAAATGAATTAAAACAGCTGTATGCTTTAATAATGTTAAATCTATAAAATGTTAATTATCTGCGTATGTCTATCAGCTATTTTGGAAAAAAAATATTTAACCAACATTCGTAATGTCTTTGTAACATAATAAAATAATATTGGCACTAGTAGTTACAAAGTTATCACATTTTACACACATCTATATCTATCATTTGGACTAACTACTCTTTTTCTATTAAGACTCTGTTTCCCAAATGAAACTTTTAAATATATTTACCACTAACTTTGCAGTCTCTCTCCAGTGAGGTTAACACCTGCTTCTGAAAGAATCTTCGCTTTTCTCTGATTTAGTTTTCATCCATGTCAGGGATTTGGCCTTGTTCTATTAATTTGATGACACAGTTCTTAATCCTATTAACCTAATATTCTGAGATTAAGAGTATGGTTTAACGTTTGGTAGGGTTTACAAAGAAACGCTAGAGGGCGGGCTGTGCACATGATCAGGAACAATGACCTCGTTACTTTATTTTACACGAATATGTTTTAATAGAACTCATTAAAGCCTTAAAAATATTTTCAATTTTAAATTTATGATATGCATATTCTTACACAGGCAAGTAAATTTCTTTAATTAAAAACATATGCAACAATATGAAATAGGTGTGGTTCTTAGGAAGAGAGAACACTGTTCTGAAAATTATAGGAAATTATCCAGTGCTACTACAACCCTGACAACCCTTGCTCAGTAGTTGGCAGTTGTCCGAGTTTGGGCCCGTTTGAGGTTATTCATGGCTCATTTGTTCTTTTTCAACAAATCCAAATTTTGTTGAAAATGGAACCAGTTGTTTAGGAAATCCGGTGGCTCATCCTCTAGTGCAGACAGGTTTTTACTGCAACTCATGTTCCCCCTTTAAGTGTAATTTCTGAGAAGAGAACTTTATTGCTAACTAGTACAAATTATCTTTAAACTATCTTGAAGCTTCCAAAAAGAAATAATTTCTTCCTCTATTTCATCTGTTTTCACAGCTGCCATTTTGTTCTTAAGATTAAGCAATACATCATAAAAATCCAGTTACTTTTGTAATTATGACATCGTTATGTTCAAGATTTAAGTAGATTATAAAATATTATAAATATCTAGTTGGTAACTAAGGAGACCTAGAAGCAAGGTCATCTTAGTTAAGAAGATGCATTCGGTATCAATCAAGAAATAGAGTAAAACAGATAGACAACAAAATGTTAAGCTAAGTTGCTAAGTTCAGGTTTGGTCAGAGTTTCTTAGATATGTGGCATAATGGACTTGCTAATAAGTTGACCCAGATTACATTTGCCCCCATCCCCACCCCTTCTGGCACTGGCGTAGCCAGACAACATTTGGGCTTCCTATTGGGACACCTACTTGGCAGGAAGCTTACACCGTTAGTGCTGTTTCTCACGTGGCATCCAATTCCAGGACACAAGGTCAGTGGTCCCCTGGAATTGAGCAGCCCAGGAGCCCTGCATGTGTCCTGTAGACAAGCTGGGATTTTCTGTCTTGCACCAGTAAGGTTAGAGAGAAAAGGAAAGTGAGGAAATACCTAATGAATTCTCCACTACCGTTGAGATCCATGAACTAATAGATTCTCTCATGAGTCAAATAACTTACTTCTGCTTGGGAGGGTAAGAGACAAGAGGGCTGCCCTGGTAGATGTCCCTCCACAGTAGGAGGAGGCATTCCCCACCACTCCCCACACCCCACTCGCCGCCAATAAAAAACAACAAAGCAAAAATCAGGAAGGGATCCCATTAGAGAAGCAAAATAAAAGACAGAGCTTAAAGATGCAACTAAATCATTCATGTAGACTGTAATAGTAATTCATTTCACTAGATTCATTTCCCTCCATCCCTTCCTCCCTGCCTTCCTTCCTTCTTTCCTTCTTATTTTATTTCTTACCCTGACTTATTCAGCCATTCATTTAACAATTTTAAAGGACAGAATTTACATTAAAAAGCAAAATTTTAGCAGTGGAGTATCTATTCTCCTTTAAAAATTATCCCCTTTGCAGGCAAAAGTTGGTTAACTCACTGATAGACAGAGGACCAATGGTGATATATTGGTCCTCACTGATTTAAGAGATCAGGTTCTATCAAAATCCTTGCCATACTGTGCACTCCGGTTCTCTATGTCCTTGTCTAAAAATAGGAAATAATTGGAAGAAATAATCATAACTATTACTCCCAGTTCTAAAGTTCTGTGATTATCATTCGCTTATTCTCACCAAGCTTCATCATAGTTTGAGTGTATGAATGAGTTGAATCAATCTGTAAAATAAAGCATTATAGCTATCTTATCTCATTTATAGAGTTGCAAGCAGGTCAATTTAGTTAATACAAATGAAAATGTTTTATTGAGCCATAGAGCACACTGTAGTTGGAAGGTAGACCAACAACTTCTTTTAAAAATTCAGACTAAATTAAAATTACTATTTTAGGCTCATATAACAAAGGCAGCAAAAGAAGGCATTACATCTAGAATTCAAAATCTTTCATGAAAAAGAGGTAGCTTGAATACAATATGTGGAAATTATATCCCTCTTAACTTCATCATGGAGTCAGAATTTATCTGTATAAATTGAGGGAGATCAATTTAATTATTGATCAGGATGTATATAAATACCAAATACAGACTAAAATTCTCATTACACCCAACACACTACTTCTCTTACTTCCAATAGTTTTTTCAACAAATGTATATTGGGCACCTATTATGTTCACTGAAGATAAGGCAGGAACAGAACAGACACTCTCTGCTCTCTGGGAGCTCATGTTACATTCCAGTGGGAGGGAAGTAATTTGTTCGAGGAGGTTCTACTTTGGAAGGTTGGGCAGCCAAAGAAGGCCTCTCTGAGCAGGGGACCTCTAGCTAACACCATCCCCGAAAGCAGGTCTGGCTACATAATTTGTAGGATCCAGAGCAAAATGAAAAAGCAGAGCCCCTTGTTCAAAAATTATTAAAAATTTCAAGATGGCAACAGTAAAGCATTAAACCAATTACAGGGTCCTTCGGGGCATGGGGCGCAGGTAGCATGTACATGAAGCTGGCCCTGCCTGAGAGACAGAATAACAAGTGCAAGGGTAGGAACAAATTTGACAGGTTTAAGGAACAGAAAAGAGACCAATGTGGTAGAGTGCAGTGAGACGAAGAAATATGATATTAGGTGAAAAGACAGAAAACTACAGATTGTGCAGTATGGCAGGGTAAGAAATTACCAATTTTTAAAAGAAATGGGGTAATTGTTGAGGACTGACTGGTTTTGAAAGAGCACCGTGGCTACCATGTGAAGAATGGATTATAGGACAGTGAAGTAGGAGGGACCCAGTCAGGAAGCTGTTTTCATCACCAGAACAGAGACAATGGTGACTCCTTGGACAGAGTGAGAAATGACAAGAGTTGGGGTTTCTTTTGGAGGCAAGACTGTATTGTGAAGTATGGGAAAGAGTAAAATCAAGGACGACACCTAGGTTTTTGCTCGAGCTAGGGATAGATGTCGATGCCACTCTCCGAAATGAGAAAACCTGAGGCATGTTGCCCTCACTCACCTCCCACAGACTCCCACCCAGTGCAGCCTGGATTTCATTCTCACTGCCAATGGGATGATGGCCAAACTCACTGCTTTCTTTTCACCCCTCTCTTACTTGTCCTCCATGTGGCATTTGACACAGTTAACTAGCACCTGTATTTTAAAGCACCTAGTCTTTTGGTATTGGCGAGGCCTTTCTCTTGGGGTTCTCCTCCTACCTGTCTGCTCTTTTCATCCTTTTAATTCCACCCCATTCTCACTGGGGACTGCCATCCTCTAAATCTCCTTTGTCTTATCCCTCCCAACCCCTGTGCAGGAAGAGCGTCTTTTAGGACAATAATGCCATGAGAGACCATCTATACTGGCAGAAGGAGGTTTGTCTTGTAGGTGCTCCACCCTGAAGAGGGTGATGATGCAGGCAGGTGGGCATAGGTCACTGGAGTGAGCTGAGCCAGAACCCTGGAGAAATGAAGAGGAAAGTGTGAGGGAGGTCAAGGAGGAAGGAGACAAGGGCATGTGATGTGGACTTAGCAGTTATCAAAGGGTGATCTGAGAAGAGCAGACAAGGGGACTCTGGGTTCTAGGCCTATTTCTGAATAGCTGCCAGTAAGAATGGGCTGAGCCTGTTTGCCCACCCAACCCAATGCAGGCCCTGATGGCCTGGTCACATATTCATCTCTTTAACAGTATTTACTGAGGGCCTGCTATGTGCCAGGCACTTACCAGACACTAGACACCTTTGCAGTCCTTATCCTGAACCCTCTTCTCCTGTTCCACCCTTAGATGTTTATATTCCCCAGGGTTTTGTTCTTGGGGACAATGCCAAGGCACCCTCCTTGGCTGATGTGACCTAGAACCACAGACATGCATAGCCTTCAGTACTGGCTGTCTCTCTGATCACATAGCCCACAGGATTTTCAGATTCATCAGTTCCTAATACAGCTTTTTCTCTTCAAGCTCACCCTGCCATGGTCTCCCTGTCACCAGATCCAGACATTTGGGAATCATCCCAGACTTTGCTCTCTCTTTCAATCCGGTGGCCAATCCAAGCAGACTGCCAGGCGATGTATTGTATCTGGGCCTGTGGAATGTAAAGGCCCATGAGAGTTAATGGCTTTATAAGTGCAGAGCTTTGTTATTGAGTAAGCTAAAGCATGTAGAAATCGAAAGACCATCAGAGCAAACAAGTGAAATAATTCATAATCTTCTATCCACGAGATTGTGAAGGAAAAAGAAATTTGTGCTAGTTTTACTGTTGCACCTCAGACTGCAAAAGTTACAGTCACGGTGTGTGGAAGTATTTAGTTAACGCATTAAATTTATGTCTGGAAGACATGAGCAGAGAGCATGTTCTGATTGATTGCAGTGAATTGCACCAGAAAGCATTGAACCTATATGAAGACTTCAGCAAGGGATTCCCTGAAAAGAACACCACCAAGCCATTTACGCAAGTAAGGAATGGTTACATAGATTCAGGAATAGGTTTGGACCACAAAATATAAAAATTAATGGAGCTGTCTTTGATGCATCTACTGCGAGGATGAAGACCATTCTCAGCAATCAGACTGTTGACATTCCGGAAAATGTGGACATCTCTCTGAAGGGACGCTCAGTTACTGTGAAGGGCCCCAGAGGGACCCTGCAGAGGGACTTCAATCACATCAATGTAGAATCCAGTCTACTTAGAAAGAAAAAGAAAAGAATTGGCGTTGACAAACGGTGAGGAAATAGAAAGAAACTGGCTACTGTTCGCACTGCCTGTAGTCGTGTACAGAACATGATCAAGGGTGTTACACTGGGCTTCCGTCGTGAGATGGGCCCGTGTATGCTCACTTTCCCATCAACGTCATTGTTCAAGAGAATGGTTCTTTTGTTGAAATCCGAAAATTCTTGGGTGAAAAATACATTTCCAGGGCTCAGGTGAGGTCAGGTGTTGCTCGTTCAGTATCTTAAGCTCAGAAAGATGAGTTAATTCTTGAAGGAAATGACATTGAATGTGTATCAAATTCAACAAGCCACAGCAGTCAAAAACGAGGATATCAGAAAAATTTTGGATGGTATCTATGTTTCTGGAAAAGAAGCAGTTCAGCAGGCTGATGAATAAGATCTAAGTTGTCCAGCTACAGAGACACCAAAATGTCAGATGATTCCTCAGACTTATTTGTGATATTTTAAAGATGCAATAAAAGTTGTGTATTAAAAAAATTACTGGAGAGGTTGCATCTGCTACATTTCCATCAGGATTGAAAAAGCTGATTAAGGAGAAAGGATACCATCCAAAGCAAGTCTTCAATTGTGATGAAACCGGGCTCCAGTAGAACCTACATTCATAAAACTGCAAAGGAGGCACCAGGGCATAAAACAAGGAAGGGTAGATTAACTTTGGTAGTATGTGGCAACACTGCAGGGCACATGATAAAGCCAGGCATGGTGTACAGAGCAAAAGAACCCAAGAACTCTCAAAACAAAAACAGTCCTGGCAACATAATCAGAAAGCATGGGTAACAGCCATCTTTTCTATGGAATAGTTCCACAAATGCATCACAAAAAGGTGAGTACAGTACAATAAGATATTTTGAAAGAGAGACCGCATTCACATAATTTTTATTATAGTATATTGTTATAATTGTTTTATTTTATCAGTTATTGTTAATCTCTTACTGTGCCTAATTTGTAAATTAAACTTTATCATAGGTATGTATTTATAAGAAAAACCATAGTATATATAGAGTAAAGACACCCATTGAAGCTCTTGGAATGTATCCCCCATGGATAAGGGGGCATCATGGTACATGTTAAGTGAGAAAATGGTCGAGGACAATTTAAGACCTCGTGTAGCAAGTCTTTACCCTCAAGCTTTTGGCTGAACCATAGAAACTCAATATGCAATAAAACCACCCGTTTCCTGAACCAGATAAACTCTTTTTATTAGTGAGAAGCATCATATAGATAGCGATTTATGTGTCCTTTATGTAAGTACAGAAATGCTTAGCCAATATATTGTATTCACATTTTATGAGAGATTTTAGGAGGAAAAACATTGGTACATGGATTGCTTTGAATCTTGGTAGGAAAGCGAATTAAAAAAAAAATCCAACTGCTGAGTATGGTAATAACATGCAGATAATAGGCCAAACAACAGTATGCATATAAGAGAAACAGATAAACTAGCCGTCCGAATTAAGATTTGCCTATGTGATGTGATAGTAAGGGAAATAGTTTAATAATACTTATGATTAAAATTATAATCTCTTAAAAAATTTTTTCATTTACTATCGACATACAATATTATGTTAGTTTTAGGTGTACTGCATAGTGATTAGACATTTATACAACTTAGGAAATGATCACTTGGATAACTCTAGTACCAATCTGGTACCATACATAGCTATTACAATATTATTGACTATATTCCCTATGCCGTACTTTACAACTCTGTGACTGTTATTGTCATTGGCAATTTGTACATCTTAATCCCTTCCTCTTTTTCAGCCTTTCCCCTAACCTCCTTCCATCTGGCAACCATCAATTCGTTCTCTGTATCTATGAGAAATCATTATTAATTTCTATGATTAAGGCAGTCATTGACATTTTTGGTGTTAAATACAAATCATTTAAGTAATTTGAAAAGTCAGCTATTTTTAAAATTTGTAAAAATTTACCTAAGCATCCAAAGTCACCACCATCTGAGAAAATTACAAATAATGAGAGCTACCTTTATATCGAGCATCTTACACTGAGTCAGGCGCCCTGTTAGACATTTTACATAGAATCTCATTTGATCCTTTCAACCCTGTGATATGGGTATTACCAACTTCATTTTGTTGATAAATAAAACTAGGATCAGAGAAGCTAAGACCCTAGTTTTATTTATTTGCCCAATGTCACAAAACTGTTAGGGTAGAGAACCAAAATTCTATCTAACCCAGGTCTCTTTGTTCCTTCCACTCCATCACATAATTACCTTAAAAACAGAAACAAAATCATGTAAAAGATATGTAAAAATAGTATCCTGGTAACTAGTATTTTGCTTCTCTCTCTATAAATTTGTATTTTGCTAATTAAGAGTAAAGTTAAATAAGAAACCTTACATAACGTTACAAGATTTCTAATGATGCTTTCTGTGTATCGTAGAGGTATTTGTACCTTTAGTGCTTGCTGAATGGTGCTTGCCAATGTTATTCATTTTGCTAATTTGGTCATATATTTCGATTTCTGAAAAAGTTGCCAAAAGCTGTTAAAAGAGAACAATGGGCATATTTTTAAAGTTTGTAAATCAAAACAACATGGGCACATGCTAAAGATTAATTTGAGCTCATTTACATATATGGCATCCTAAAAAAAAAAAAAGAAGGTGCTTTTTTTAAGTGCAGAAAAAGGAATGCAACCTATTTCTTGCAAGAGCATATGAGTGTATCTCATATCCTCACACATGGCTTTGTTTTCAAATTCTTGAAAGTGCAGAAATTCTTTTAATTTAAAGGTGAGCCCATGGAAAATCTGGAACAGCTGTAGAAATCTGTGGAGGAACGCAGTGCCACAGCCACTTTTTCAGTTTGCGACACCACCCCAGGGAGATCTGACCCTCTGCTCACCGCTGCTCTAAATTATCAAAGAGAGGCACCCCTGTCCCCACTGCTGCAAACGAGATGCTTCCATGGAATTAATTGTTTCGTTAGCTGATCCTGCCTAAAGGATGCAGAGTGTAGAGAGGAACTCAGGTAACTCTTTGGACTCAAGAGAAGCTCCAGGCTGTCAAAGAAGAAGGCTCAGAAAGGGTCTAAATTCAGCTCACTGGATAGTAAGATTTGGGAAACACACTATCTGAGGGACCTGGAAAAATATATTGCCATGACTTTCTTCAAGGTCATGCAAAGTTTAAGTGATTTTTACTAACCCACATTCCAATGTATCCTTCTCTATCGATTCATTTCCCCTGGTAGTTCATCATTCTATATTTATGGCATTTTTATTAGGTAACAACATCTCGTCTATTCTCAGTAATTGTGCTGCTGCATATTTTTGCAAACTTCCACCAGTCACTGTCAGGAACTGAGGGGTTTCTTCAATGTTGAGGGAGGAGTTTGAAAATTCTGTTCTCAAATGAGTCTTGTTAGGGTTTCTGTTTTCAATGTCCAGGGACAAATTCCAGGGGGAGAAAAACAGATAACAAAGCATTCTGTTGTCCACTGATAAGACCTGTGCATTGAAAGTAGGCCAAGCTAGAGTAATCAGCTTAATCTAGCCATAAATAGTGTGTGCAGCTCTTTGTTTTATTAACACAGTTAACCAGGGCCCATCAGGACCATGGATTGAAATCACTGGGCTAAGTCATGGTTTCCTCCAATGGTGATCTTAGCAAGTTGCACTGTCAGTGCATGAAATGCCCAAGCATTAATATGTGTGTCAGTGATTCTTTTTCTGGGTTTTTTTTTTGCCAGTGGTTTTGTAGGGATCAGTTGTCTCCATGCCTCTACTCTACCTCCTCCTCCTGGCTGTTTTAAAGAAGAGAAGAAATGGATTGAAATAGTTGTGGAGGTTGCTTGAGTTTTGCTGGCGGTCTCTGCAGTAGCCACCAGTGTTTCTACCTTTCAGACGAGAACAGGGAGTGACTTTGTTCTGTCCATGCGGAAGAGGTGGAACATCCACAGAGCTTGCCCTGCCTGACTTGAGAGAGACTTTCTCTGGCTCCCTGAAGAAGTGAGCAGGATGTTGAGGAGAGAAATGCCTTTGACCTAAAGGATGTTAGCTTTCACCTATCACTTACAAGCATCCGAGTACTGCCCTCTTGAGGCACATATGCCACTAGCTGAAAGTTAGCACAGAGGGTGGGAAACCTAACTGGCTTTCAGGGGACTGCGGAGAACCAGTGTGTCCAGGTCTGAAGGGAGCAGAGGTCATTCGGTTCCAGCTAAAAGTTGATTATTGTCAGGAGGACTACGGGCCTACTTTGGAAAGAACATCCAGTTTTCCAAAAGAAGCTAAAATATTGATTCTTGTGTGAAATTCTTGACTTTTCAAACCTGGCAGCCTAACTCAGTTAAAAAAGAAAACAAAAAATACTGTGATGCAGACTATGGGTAATTGTGCAAGTTAGAAAAAAGCACCTCTCTGGACAGATAAAGCATGCCAAGTCAGAGGTACCTCAGAGCAGTTGCTCCCTGTGCCGGGCACTAGGCTTAATGAGTAAGTCCTGGCTCTATTTCAGTCTCCACTAGCTGGTTGGCTGGGCGTTTCGTGGAGGGACACCCTGCACAGCTGCAGGCAGCCCTCATGTAGCTGCCAAGTGAGTCATGTAGCTGCCAATCTATAAGCCAGATTCTGCCCCTGGGCCTCAAGTTCACAAACTCTGGATGATGGAAGAAGTAGCTAGAGAGCAGAAAAGCCAATGCAAACTGCAAGTCTACTCTTGCTAAGGGACCATGACATTTAAAAATATTCCTACCCTTACCTCCCTAAACTGCCTCTCAGTAGTCCTGGATGGTGAACTTTGGATCGGTAGGCAAGTTTATTTTAGACAGTATTTTTCTGAGGTTATTGCACTTTATATGTGAGAAGAATGTACCTATTTATCTACTTTATCTTTTTTGGTATACTTCATCTATTATTTTAATAGCTTACCTTTATCGGTCTACTATGTGTAAGATCACTTTATATAAATGATTTCTAATTCTGAAAACATACCAACAAGGCAATACAATTCCCCATATTTTCAGATAAAGGTTCTGAGGCTTGGACAAGTAATTTTTCCCCACACCAACTAGGAAATGGCTCTATGCTGAGCTTCAAACCTAGGTTTGTCTCACTAGAAAGCTTTTGCTACCTTAAGATGATATGATGACTCTGTTACTTCTACCGAAATGACAAAGGCTTTGTCTTTTCTCCCTAATGTCACTTATATTATTCACTTAATGCATGGAAATATCCTATTTGGTGCCTTCTCCTTCCCCCTTTTTATTTCTCAAAGCAAAAACAGTTTGTTTGTTTTTTTCTTTACAAAGCAAAGGATGTGTCTTTGAAAATATCACCAGATGTACACATCCCAATGAGTGTTGTTCTTTCAAAACACTATGTTGCCTTGGTGATTAGAGATTTATTCTAACGATGCTGTTGTCAGTTACTACCTTTTCGGTGCTTCTCTTTTGGAAGTATCTTTATAGTGAATTTACAAATCATGCAAAGTAATTAGGCTCATCATTTCAGTGGCAATTATGTTTTAAATCTCAAATTATAATATTCAGCTTTTCCAGCCACTCTGTTCATCATATTTGAGTACAAATAACTCTAGGTAATTTCCGAAAATTAAGCCCAGTCTCAATGGAATTATATTTGCCCCTTGAGAATGTTTAGAAAAATATACTGGAGATTTTTAGATTGTCTACCAAAGAGGAGTTCCAACAATATTCTGAGCCCAGAAACACTGTCGACTAAGTGTGTGACCTTTGAAGGGGACACATGCATTGGACTGAACTGTTCTTGACAAGCTGATTAAAATAAGAAAAGGGTTAAAATAGTGGATAACGTATATGTTTTGAGTCTGGACTTAAGAGCCAGACAAATTGGGTTCAATCTTCCCTTTACCACTTACTAGCTATGTAGCTGTGCACAAATTACTTAATCTCTCCATGACTCAGTTTCCTCTTTTATAAAATGAAGATAATAATCGAGTATGTAGAAGCTTCTAAAATAGTGGGTAGTATGGAATAAGCTATTTAAGTATTGGCTGTTGTTAAAATCACACATATCACTTTATAGCATCAGCTTGAATTATAAACATATCGGGCAAGATTAACAACAATTACAATAACAATAGAAAATAGAAATATTTTCTATTAGTAGTCATCAACAACTGTAGTAACAAAATGTTCTTACGTTGCAAAAGTAATTTTGTTTGGTTGTGAAAATCAAAATGAAATCTGTGAGTCTAAATCTTCTCTATCTAAACACATTCCATTTTACTTTAGATCTAAGAAACCCATATGAAAAATGGAAATGCCTGGTATGGCATCCCAACATCAATAGCCTGAAATATCTGTGGCACCTTAGCAAAATATTCATCTAACTCATACCTCTCCATCTTTATGACAGGAACATAATCCTTAGACAGCACGGTCCATCTCTGGGCAGGTATGGTTGTTGAAAAGTCTTTCTGACATTAAATTGAAATCCTTCCCCCTTATCATTCCTTCTCATTGAAACACTTTGGAGACCTATGGAACAAGTTCTATTTTTTTAGAGGTCATATAACTCCAGAGTATTTTATTTTTAGGAAAAAAAGCCTTAGTTCTTTTAAATATTTCTCTTAGATTATGGGTTTATATCCCTTCATCCTATTTATCTCATCGTTCTCAACAGACCTCGATTTCTTCAATTCCTTTTAATATGTAATACCCAAAAGTGAGCACAGTTCCCCAGATCATAGAAATAGGTTTCCCTCCTCATTCAGTGAATTGTACTTTTATGAATTTAGCCTGTGAACACATTTATTTTTATTTTAGTTTAGTTCTTATTTTGACAGCATATTGCATACTTACTAAACTACCAAAAGAAAAAAAACTGTTAACCCAGATTCCTATATCCAGCAAAGATACTCTTCAGGAATGAGGGGTGAAATTAAGTCACTCTCAGGAATCCACTATTATAGTTAGAAACTTCAACAGCTTTCTATCAGAAAAAGACAGATCCAGCAGGCATAGTTGAACTCAATAGTACCATCAATCTACTGAATATAACTGACGTCTATTATACTTCATCTGACAATAGCAGATTACATATTCTTCTCAAACTCATGCAGAACATTCACCAAGATAGGCCACTTTCTGGGCCATAAAGCACACCTTAACACATTTAAAAGAATAGATCTCATATAAAGTATGTTCTCAGACCACAGGGAAGTAAATTAGAAAAGATAACAGAAGAACAGCTAGAAAATTGCAAATATTTGAGATAAGCAATATACTTCCACATAGCACATGGGTAAAAGTAGTCTTAAGAAAAATTAAAACATATTTGGAACTAAATAAAAATGTAAACACACCTGTCAAAATGTGCGGGATACAACAAAAGCAGTGCTTAGAGGGAAAGTTATAGAATTAAATGTATATATAGAAGAGAAGAAAGATCTAAAATAAATAATGTAATCTGCCACCTTAGGAAACTAGAAAAAGAAATGGTATATTTAGGATCAGGCATAAACATGGCCACAGAGGGCCCAAGTAAGCTGCGTAAGGAAGAGGTCCCTCATGTCATCCACAAAGTTGCATCAGAGCTTCTCCCTCAGCTCAAACCTACGACCACATGGGAGTAGTGAGTCCTTTATGACCAGATGTTGGAGTAAAAAGGCTGAATTTAGTTCAAGGATAGGTCAAATTGGTATAATAGACTATAGAGGTGGATCAGAAAGATAGCAGTGAAAGGGGAAATCCTCCCAGTGGGCAGAATTTCTGGTAGTGTACTTGGTCATCCACTTTGTATGGAAAGAGAAGTGGTCTGGGATTACAATATATGTGGACTCAGACAGTGGTCAACAACCAGTTGGTTGATTGTTCAGGACCATGGAAAAGGAAACATCAGGGATAAAAAAGGTCTGGAAAAAAGGCACATATTTGGAATTACGGCAATGGGTAGAAAGTGTAAGGATCTTTGTAATTCATATGAACGCCTATCAGAGAGTGCCTATTACAGACACCAAACGACCAAGAAGACAGAATGACTTGGGCAGTTAACATCAATCTGCCTCTGTTACTGAACACCCCAGTGCTGGCACAATAGGCACATGAATGAAGTAGTCATTGTGACAGAATTGAAGGCTATGACCCCACAGCAAAGGCTCCCAGTCATCAAGGATGATATAGCTACTGCTGCTGACAAATGCAAACCACTACCATCTGTCAAAGAGATAACCTGGCTTCTTGGTGTCAAATAGTCCAACTGGATCCCTTCTATCCTGGAAAGACAAGTGACTCATCTTGATTGGCCTCGACACTTATTTCGGTCATGGGTTTGCCTTTCTTGCTTGTAGAGCTTTATCTAGCACCATATTTGAGTATTTATTCTCCTGACAGGATCCCACATAATATTACATTGGCCCAAGGGACCCACTTTACAGGAAAGGAGGTGTAGCAGTAGGCATATGACAACAGAATCTATGAGTCCTATAACATGCAGAAGCTTTCAGCCTGATGGAGTAATGGAAAAGCCCATTTAAAGGTGCCTCTGAGGGGCCAGTTTGGACATGATAACCAGTGAAGATGTGGTGCCATCTTCCAGGATGCAGCATATACTCTAAATCAATTACTGTTATACGAAGCGGTTTCTCTTAGAACATGTGAGTCCAGTAAGCCAAGGGTGGAAGTAGTTCTTACCTTAATTCTCAGTCATCTGTTCTTTAATTCATGCTTCTCATCCCCACGATTTTGGTCTATGTGCATTTAGAGATCTTGGCTCCCAGAGGGCTCCCAGAGGGGAAATGCTTCCACCAGAGAGCACAGCAAGAGAGCTATTGAATTTCAAATTATGTGTGTCACCCAATCACAGTGAATTCCTTATGTTGAGAGAGCAACAGTCAAGGAAAGGAAACACCATCAATGAATAACTGATCCTGGTCATCAGGAGGAGGTAGAGCTGCAGAAAGAATATGGAAAGAGCATGTTTGGCACCGGGTACTGCACTTGAGTGTCTCTTGGTGCTCTGTCACTCAACTTTGAAGTAAATGAATAAGTGCAGCAGCCTGACAAGGACAGGTGATTAGGGCAGGGGGTGGGGGGCGGTGCTCGGACTTCTCAGAGATGAGGATCTGGGTCATTCCATCAGGTTAGTCGTCTGCATCAGCAGAGAGGCTGAGGGTGTGGCCTTGAGACCAGCTTCTGTGGCAGGGGCTATAGTTTATCTCTCTAATCTTCCTTTTATAAATTTCTCTCATGAATAGAGGTCCATCAGAATCCTGAATTAGCATCTCCCAGAACTTACACAAAGATCTAAATTGTAGAAGGGCGGACTGCAGTAGAAGCTGTAGGACACTTCCTGGATCTCCCTTCTGGCCCTGTACTTCAGCACTGAAGTCCTCATCCCCACAGGTGCTGGGAGTATTGACAGCTAACAGTTTGCAAATGAATTCTCCTTCCCAGTAATCACCCTTAGCTGAGGAGGGCCACCTTGCTCAAAGTCATACCCCCTTGCTGGGGACAGCTCTTGTCCAGTGATTGTCAATCAATGAAAATCTTTAAAGGCTCATAACATGAGCCTTTTTTTGTTCCAATTTGGGGCATCTCCATAGGGTCATCCTTGCTCCAGAGCTCCCCATAGGATGAGCTGAGTTGAGGTCTTTGTCGTGACTGTGTCGCGGTTCAACTTCTCTCTCTGCCCAGTCCTGGTTTCTTCCCTCCCATGTGTTCTGGAGAAGGCGCTTCTTGCACACAAACCTCAGATTCAAGAGTCTGCTTCCCGTAGAAACCAATCTGCAATAATCTAAAGAGTTGGGTCTATCCTTTCCTATATGTTCTTAAATATAACTAAGATGTCTTTAAGAAAAAAAAAATCCTTTTGCTTTCCTTGCTCATTTGGGGCATTCACTTTCTAGATATTAATACAACTTTGATGCTGTCATATTTTCATCTTTGGCTCAAAGCTCTGCTTTTCGTCTGTTATATTTATCATTAGAAAGCAAGGGATTATCAGTGAGGTCTCTACACAGTCACATGGGTTTGTTTGGTATGCTTCTTGCTTCTTTATTGGGATTATTTGTAATAATCTAGTGAGTTACTTTTTCAGTTCTTCCCAAACTTTATAGCTGTTTCCTCATCTGCATATAGGCATTATATATTTTCTTTGAATCTTTTGTGTTCTACTTTTGTAGAGACTTGGATACATGTATGACCCAGCCAGACGTGTTATGATTAATTTCTCTTAAAATTCAAATGTCTAGGCCTGCTCTAGTTGTCTCCCCTCTCCTCTTTACCTTCTATCCCCCGAGTATGAACTAACTGAGAAGTAAGACTAATAGTGCATTGAGAGGTTCTTCCTTAGCTGTCAGTGGAATTCAGAAATATTCTGGAGCCCCCTTCCTTTGTGTGAGATGGGTTGCACCCTAAGGGCAACTCTTTTAAGTAGTGGGTTGCAGCCTCCATGGTTGACCCCATGGTATTTGAGCAGATAGACTGCTGGGCTTCAGGCCATGTTCTTGGTATTTCCTTCTATCCTCTGATGGGCCAGGAGCCAGTCCAGCTCAACTGGCTGAGGCTCTGACCCTTTCTCTTAGCTTCTGTCAACTCTCTTGGTTTCTGATATTTCTGCCTTGATCCAAATGTAGATCTTTGAGTCAAGACTGGTCAACAGGATGCCACACTCCTCTCAGCAAGCCTTTCACACTGATGCTGGCCCAAGTTGCACCTGCATTCTCTACAACTCACCTGAATCCACACAAAGACCTCAAACCTGAACTGTTAGCATTTACAGCTTGGGTGAGTTCCCTGCCTTGTACCAGCCACCTCAGCAAAATCCTTTTTCATAGTGAATGCCCACATACCCATCACTTCAGCTAGTACTCCTGTTTTGACAAATTAGTTCCTGTTAATGAGAATTAAGCCCAGAGCAGTAGTCCCCCCAATTAGATCCACTACTCTTGGAAGAATAAAATTGCTGGCAAAGCAAGTGACAAATGTTTCAGAATTTCAGCAATTTTCTGCAATGTGACTTTGTATGAAGATTTAATTTAGGTTTAGTTGTGACCAAAATATCTTGCCTGTTTAATAGTTTTGTTGTGCATTTTTGAAAGTTAGTCTAGGTCTCCACCTCAGCAAATAGATTATATTATCTTTCCATAATTATATTATTTAAATTTTCCCTAACTTCATATTTGTAGATATTCAAAAGGGTAGGTATCTTTTTTAAAACAAGAAAAGCTTAATTATTAACAGAAAACAAGTAGTATCAACACGTACATGAGGCACAGTAAAATAATTTCCTGGGGTTATGAAATAGAGAACAATTTATATGACAGACACTCTGGCATCAACTATATACTAGTGGGGGAAAAATATCAAGTATTAAGAACATCTCAGAACCAAGATATTCTAAGATTTAGCAGGTAGATAGTGGCTTGTAATAAAACAGTAATTAAATGACAATGGTTACGTTATAGTAGCCTAATAACTAAAACACTTGATCTTTCCAAGGACAGATAAACAGCTTAAAATGCATTACATTTTTTAGGATTTCCTAAACTAAGATCTTACACTTGTAAACGTTTACTTAAAATCATTAGTAGCTTGATCTCTTAAGCAAATTATACTTAGCTTGGGCCAATATTAAATTTCATTTTTATTCTATAGCTCAAGTATACATTCTGGCCCTGGATAATCCATAGTAAATGATTTATTCCATACAAATGAAGAATCATTTGCATGTGATCTAAGTTGCACAATTTAGCATAGCACCACCCAAAGGCAAGCCTATACTTTAGATCAGTATCTTTCCTGAACTCAAATAAGTGGCTGCCTGCTTTCCTTCAAACCAGTATTCAGTTAAGTGAGAAGTAATAGCTGAGATACCTCTGCTTGTTGATTCCACCTCGTTGTGCTAGTACAGTGACTTGAATTTAAGGAATAATTTTTGAAGCAAGATAATTTAAGACCACTAAAGAAATGACAAGGGAACTGCATTGCTGTTTGTCCCAAGAAGCCATTCTGTGTTCAGTTTAATATATGTCCACCAATGCAAGGCAAATCGTGGGTGGACTGAAGCTTCAGCCCCCACCCCCGCCTTTTAATTCAATCTAAATACTCCAGATCTTCTCTTGAGAATTAAAAAACAAAACTCACATTAAAAGCATCTTTAAAATTCTATACTTGAGTGAAAGATTTGGAAATAGAGGGATCTAGACAAATGGGGTAAGAGTTGGGATAGAGCTGTCCTCTAATTCAAGGTTTTACAAAGCCGAAGCTGGGAACCCAACAGTCGGGTACTCCTGACATGCTTGCCGGAGAACCCGATTTTAATAGAGGTTGGTCTTTTTCATGATGCGAAGAAACTCTTCTTCGTTCACTTCGCCGTCTCCATCCCGATCGGCTTCGTCAATCATTTCCTGCAGCTCCTCATCAGTGAGGTTTTCCCCCAACTCGTGGGACACACGCTTCAGGTTTTTGAAAGAGATCTTCCCAGTTTCATCATCATCGAAGAGCCTGAAAGCCTTTAGAATCTCTTCTTTGGTGTCTTTCTCGGCCATCTTCTGAGTCATCACAGCCAAGAAATCATTGAAGCTAATTTTCCCCGTACCTTCCTTGTCCACCTCGGAGATCATCTTCTTCATCTCTTCCTTTCTGGGTTCAAAGCCCAGCGCTCTCATAGCCACCTTCAGCTCCTTCACGTCGATGGTCCCACTTCCGTCAGCATCGAAGAGGTCAAACGCTTCGCGAACTTCTTGCTTCTGATCTTCAGTGAGTTCAGGCTTAGGACCCACCTTTCTCTTTTGGCTGGTAGAGGGCACGTTTGGCTTCTTAAAGCTGGAAGCCATCCTTCTGCGGCGGTTAGTACCTTTAACGGTGCCACAGCGGTCACAACGCTCGCGCCAACCCCTCTCTCCTGCCCGGGAGCGCGGGAACAGGGCCTCCCTTTATTCGTTCTCTAACTCTTCTCTTGTGCCCTCTTTAGTGAGACCCAGCTCACAAAGCCCGTCATTTCTGCAAGATCTTATTTCGTTATAATCCATAGCTCCCTCGGTGATTACCCGGTTTCCAAGAGCTGAGACCTGCTCTGGCAATAACTGCCTGCAGCCACAGTTGTCTTCTATAATGCACTGACACTTACTAGTCTTTCCAGGTTTATATGGTTATTTAGAGGTTCTTCGTCTCTCTTCCATACTAATTTAAAAAAACCTCTTGGTCTGAGGTTACCTAAGGGTAAATTTAGGATAATCAAGATTGAGTTTGATCCCTTGGCATTACATGTGGGGAAGATGGAGGAGAGAATATTAAAAGTCACACCATGTGTTCAAACTGACATAAATGGAAAACAGATAAAATGGAAAAAGTTATGTATAAAATTTGTGGAAGTTTGTCTCCTGACATTATACTCAACAATAATAAAACTTCACTAGCTTATTTGGCATACACTGAAATATGAAATGTAATATCCAAATGTATGATTTACTTTCAGTGTTTCAATTTTACAAACTCAAGATAATTGCATTTGAGTAACAGTCATAATTTCATTCACTAGGCTTTTGATTTGGAGAAAGGGGGGTGGAAACACTACATTCCAGCATTCTGGCATTTAAAAAATCTCTAGCAGCATATTACTCTCACTGTTAATCATCCAATCACAGCTATGCTGAAATCCACACTCTGATTGCCCTGCTCTGGCAGTGGACATGGGCAGATGATGCAGAGCATGTTGGGACTCAAAATTGCCTCCTGAAAACAGAGGGGCAAGAGGAAAATGGAAGCTTTTCAGGTAAAAAGAAAAAAAAGTCATCAGGTAAGCCCAAAAAGGAATTACCTTTAGAATTGCTCTGTATTTCTTTAACTTTTTTTTAACAGTTAAAAAAAAAAAGCTGACTTTCACCATTCAATCTGTCATAAGAGAGGGCATTTTTAAGAGTTTTTATTGAGGAGTTTTTGTATCTCCAGAATCTAGAATTGTTCGACACATAGTAGGTAGACTAATATATGTTGAATAAATAAATGACAATTAATGTTGGTCATAATATACTTCTGAGTCATTGAAATGAAACAACAACAACAACAAAAAAACCCAAAGGATTAAATTATGCTAGGAGTGTTTTACAAATTTAGGTTTGTTTTTTTTTTTAAATTAGTGGTCAGATATTGTTTACCTGACATGTTTAATTAGTTATATTTCACTACTTGCCCCAGTCTACATGTGACATAGTGGACAGAAGATCTGAGCACAGGGTTTCTAAAAATCAATGAAATTTACTTTGTCAAGCACTCATCACAGAATGTGTCAATGCAAAGCAGACTGGCAAGTAGACACTGCTGTTGCCAATCTTCCAACACTGCAATTCCTCTTGCTTTCTTAATCAGGTCAAACAACCTAAGATCTTAGCCAAGCCCATGCTTTATTATCTCTGTGACCTTGAGAAAGTCACTTAACCTCCCAGACTCAGTTGAAGCATCTGCAAAGTAGGCATAATAATACAGCTTCTCAAGAGGGCTTTTGTTCAATGAGCTCCTCCTGGGACAGTTCCCTAATGGGACTATACAGGTCTGGATAATTGTTAGTTGAGTCTGAATTCCTCCCAGACATTGTACATTTCTCTTGACACCCACTCCTCTGCCCAAATTCAAGTCATTCTATGATGTGTTGGGAAAGACGTAAGTAGAGAAGCTGCCTTAGGTAGAGCTACATTTGGGCCAAATTGAACTCAAAGCACAATGGTTGTCATGGTTTCCAAATGTATGCAATCAACAGTCATGGCTAAGGGCCACCAAGAACTCCCTTCATAGAAAACAGTGCTCTCAGCAGAGTCAGCTCTTGGTGGGAAGTTACTTTATGTTCATAATCTAGAATCTGATTTTGAAAAGGAGGGGACTTTTACATTAATCGTGTGCCTAGGATTGAACTTGGCTTCTTGCATATGCTGTCTTATTTAATCCTTGTGATCATTTCCCATTTTGCAGATGAAAAAAAGAAAAAATGAGGCCCAGGAGAGGTCTATAATGTATCCAATGGTACACAGCCAATAAATGGTGACTTTGGGATTTAAACCTTGGCCTGTCTGAGTCTAATCCTGAAGCTTTATTTATACCATGCTGCCTTCTCCAAAAGCTGATACTATTACTAAAAAGTAGCATCACTGGGAAGATATGATACTGATTTTCCTCCCCAAACCTAACAATTATTAAGTATCTTACTTAGAAAGATTTAACAAGATTTTATAGGATCTCAGACAGGGTGCCATTCTGGGTCAAGTCATTGAGAGAAAGAGCGATATGCTTAATATTTACATTTATTCTTCTTTAATTCTGCTTCACTCCATTTCCTGCTTTCAGCTCTGAGTACAAGTTAGTGGGAAGCAGTCTGGGCAAAGTACTTTTAATTGGCATTAGAGTCTATATAGTGCTTGTGAAAATTAATTTCATTGCTTTAATATCACTTTGTAAGTTCAAATAAGATTTACATAAAGTAAATGAGATGTCCTGGAAAGTCGATGAATATGAGCAGTTTTGTCTTGTTTTGTTCTTACCCGTAAAATTCTCCGTACCAGAAAGTCCTAGGTAATATACTAAATTAGTTGTTGATTATCTGAGAGAGGGAGAGGAGATGGTTGTTTAAATCCAGTCATGGAAGCTTAACAGCTGGAAGTGGGTAAAAAGAGGGGCTGGAATTCCACTACAAGGTCTGGGGTCAGTTGAGACCAAGAGGAAGGACCTACACAGCTTGCTTATTCTAATTATTTGGTTTTCCATTTGACTTGCATGGCATGAAAAAGTGAGGCTCGGGAGCCTTTTAAAATTTAAGTTGCAGTCAGCAAATTCAGCAAATTCCAGGTACCACCCAAGGCAGAAAACATGCATAATAAAGTTTCTTTATTGCTACTTATTTACTTTCCAACATACGCAGAACAGAGAAAATACAAATGCTCGACACTTCTATGTAAGGACAACTATGCAGAGAGGTGGAGCTGTGACAACCAAACCAACAAATAACAGAACTAAACTATTTATTTTTGAATATGTGGAGCCATTTACAAGAAATGAGCTGAGCAGCAAGTTTTACAATCCCGATGGTCTTTGAGACTAGGAAGTCCAGCACAGTGACTCAGCTCAGGCCTTTTTGGCAAACCCAGGAACAGACTTAAGTGTCCAGCAAAGGCTACATAATTTCTCATTCCATGAACCCCAAAAATAGAGAAGTACTCTTCTCAAATAGAAAAGCCGAATGTGTTTTAGAAAGGAATTTACCAAAATCTCACATTGCTTCTCAAACTTTCACCCAAATACTCCTGATGGTGAAGGAGATTTAAAGCACTCCCTTGAGACCCAGAGAAACATTTGAAAAAAGCGTACACCAAGTATGAAATCCTGTGTTTATCTTTTTTTAAAAATGAATGTTCTGCTCCATAACAGAACATTTGCTGGTTCTATTATGTTTTTAAATGATGGGCCATCGAGCAAATTTGATTTCCTCCAAAAAATGCACTGTGCTTATGTTGTGACTTTAAGTGTACCCAGAGGACATGGCCAGGTGCTAGTAGAACTTTTTATGCTTTAGCAAACTTAGATGTGAGATCTTATGTGGAGAAAAATAAAAATTGATGATGTTCTTCCCCCACCCCCAACCAGGATCCTCTCCACTTATACATCATTTGGATTTGTGAGTCAAAGAAGAGGGAGGAAGGACATGTGAAGAGGAGAGAAAGGATGATGAATGAATCTCTAGAGCATTCTGAATTTGGGGTGAAATGAAATGCATGCAAGGAAAGAATGACTGCCCACTCTTCTCAGAGCCCAAATTAGCCCAACTTAAGCATTACTTTGATGGAAACAAGCTGAGAAAAGACACAATCTATGTGGATATAAATTCAAAGCAGAATCTCACAGGATTTATGATCCAGTAGTTCACCACCTTGTAAGAAATCTGTAGAGGGCCCATCAAGTGCGGGCATGTAACAGAAAATGCAGAACCAAGAGGCCTGGGAATGGCTTACTTGGATTTTTAAAATATCTCAGAGACTAAGCTGTTGGTTTACTCTTTGATCCACCTTCTTTCATTCTCCAAGAGCCTGGAGATTTCAGCATCTAAAGCTGACTCCTCTGTCAACTGAGGAAAATTTTCTGCTCACCAGGAGAGAGGAAAGGTCAAAAGCCCACAGGGGTGTTAGTAACACAAAACGAGCCAAGTGGGCTGCATGCTAAGGGTGTATTTAGGGATTAACAGTGACCTGGAGAGTTTGAGCCCTTTTAAAAGCCATTGGAAGTCAACTTAAAAAACAAAACCTACAAAATAACTGTGTAGGCCCAAGAAAACAGGTCAGGCAGAACTTGGTCTTTGGGCTGCATGTTGTTCATCCAGTCCTTGTATTGGCCACTTCTGGTGGAGTTTAAGTAGTAAGGACACCTCTCAGACAAAAAGACAGAGCCAAAGGGAAAATTGAATTCTAGCCCAAAGTCCATTCATGTCGAGTTGCTTTAGCAAAGCATAAATATCTTCTTGAAGGATAAATCATGCCATAGGACCAGCCCATAAGGCACAGTGAACTACTATAGATATAGCAATTACTTTGGTTTTCTCTCCGAACCAGCTTGAATGGAGAGGAGCCCACCCTGCCCACCCTGTCCCTGTGTCCTTTTCACCAGCACCCCTTTGGGCACTGAGGGCACCTCCGATTGGCAGTGGGGCTGATCCAGATACAGTCCTTGGGGACTAACCCTGAGGTCTTGTGTATGACACAGCGAGGGAGCAGATTAGCTGGGGACTGTGACTCTTTCCCACATATGCCACAACAGCCGTGTTTTCAGAGGTCTGCTCCCCAACTCACTAGGAATTGGGGAAACCAATTGAAAATGATAGTTATGTATATCTTTTATGAAGAAAGGACTTGTATTAACAAAAAAATTCTAAGAAGTGGATTTCAAATAAAAATCAGTTCCATGACTGCAATGCACATTTAAAAATAAGCTTCTGAACTAAAATACAGTTCTACTGCATTTCAAAGTTTAGCAGTTGTGTCAGCAAACAAAACATCAAAGGAAATGAATAGGTCATGTTAGTCTCCTCTGAAGCAGCAACTTGAAATCCCCTCATGAACAAGTAATCATATTACAGCTCCCTCCTGCTGAGCCTCCAAATAAGAAAGGGGGTGCAATTAGAGCAGGAAGAACCGAGGTCTCCCTCATCCTTTCTAGTTGGCAGTTGACCATCCCCATGGAGGTTTTTCATTTAGATGTTGGTTAAACATCTTTTGAAACTCAGTGGGTTCAGCACCCGGAATTGCTGGCCCTCCCACTTTCCATCATGTTCTGCATTTGCAACTTTGCATGTACAAAGCCCTTTCCAAATTCCTTTGGTTTCTGGATCATTCTTATCTGAAATCCATGTTCTTTTGGTTTTTTTTGTTTTTTCCTTTTGGCACCAATCAGGATTCCTTTTGCCCTGACTGCTGTGCATGAAACAAAGCTTAGAATGGGAAACTGGGTCATTTACTTGTAGTATTGTTTTCAATTACACCTCATACAAAGTGTTTGCCTGCCAGGGTGATTTCAGGCCCCATTGAATTAGAGTGAACCCATACTTTGTTAATTTTAGAGTTCCCCACATCCTCTAAGAACAGATTTCATACAGGCCCTTTGAAAAATAATACTTTAAGGATAACAGATGGGAATGAGACAAGGGAAGAGAGAGGAAGCAAGTAAGCTCTCAGATATAAACTCACACTTCTAACTCATCTACCAAGCTTGGTCGAAAAGGCGGGGAGAATGCATACTTCACCACGAACCTGTCTTTGTGGACTTAACAAAATCGTGAGTATTTAGTGAATCCTAAGAAAGTGATAGGCAGTAAAGAGCCTCTCTTTCTGCTTTAAAACTGAACATCCTAATTTCCCAACACAGTTGAATTTTAGAGACTAAAGCACAAACGATATATTTTATGATTAGATGTTGTTCAGAGTAAAGGAAAGGGTACCTTAGAATTCTTGATTCATTAGGGATTAATTTAGAATACACAAGAACAAATAAATTTTAATTTAGCATGGGGCCATTCCAGAAATTTACAAGGCTAGGATTAATGTCTAGATAAATGGAATAAACTTAAGAACATTTTCAGGAATTGTATTCTTTATCTTACCAAAAAGCAAATATGAGGGGTTCAGAATGAGTATCTCCAAAATGTACTACTCTGGCATGCAGATTATTTTGAACTGAAATAATCTGACCTTCCCTTTACTGCCTAAAAGAATTTAAAATAGAGGGCCTGCTCCAGAAAGGGAGACATCACAGATAACTATAATCTGAACTAGGTATGGTACACAGGGAGGAACATAGCAAAATCCATTTGATTTAAGTCCCCCCTGTGTCCCATTGTTTCAAGGAGGCCCAGCAAAACTTTATTTACTAAGCATTAACTCTTTTCATCTTCTTGTAAATTTTCCTTACTTCCCTTTGAAGTCCTGGACCCCTGCTTTCCCTTTCTTGGTCCAGAATGACATATAGACCTCATTTTGCCTTACTGTCTTTGGAATTTTCATGCTTATGTGAATTCCCCAGGCACATGTATTAAAATTTGATTTTCTCCTGTTAATCTGCCTTATGTCATTTTAATAATTCTACCAGCCAAAACTAGGAAGGAAAGGGAAAATTTCCCCATCCCCAACACAGCTCATGGTTTTTCCTCTGACTGTTGTCATTCTACCTCTGCCAGAGCCTATGGTAGTTCCAACAAGGAGAAACCAAAAATATTATAGCTATAGGGTACATTTTGTTTAAATTCTGTAGTGGTATGTAAATTTATAGGTTTGTGACTATATGACCCATGTGTGTAGGGCACCAATGTGGTGGCGGGCTTGAGATAGAGCCTTTGAATGCCAGCCCCACCCACTACTAGTTATATGATCTCAGGCAAGCTAAGTTTCAAATTCCTATAAAACAGGGTGGAAAAGCAGTTAGCTCATAGGGTTGCAGTGGCAACTTTAAATGAGATAATCCATGTAAAGAGTTTAATACTGTGCCTGGCCTTCTGCTTAGCAAATTTAGTGCTTTATGGTGGGCAGAGCACGTCTATAGACACACACAATCTTGTTCCACATCTCAAAAAGCCTACATTGTGTGTTTCATTGTTGCCATTTCATCAGTGAAGCACCTGAGACTACTCAGCAATTTTCCTGTTCATACAACAAGCAGCAGTGCAATGACTCAACCCATCCTCTGATCTCCACTCCAGTGCTCTTCCCTTATGGTCCCCTTTTAAGTACAAGGCGGGTGACGTTATTTTAGACTTCATAAAGTCCCAGAGAGTATCAAAGCTTAAAGCTTTATTCAGTCACATTTAGTAAACTAGGTAGAGCCTGCGCTGTTGAGCCAAACACATCTGGGTTCAAATCCCAGCTCTAGCATTTCAGGTTGTGCTACTTTGGTGCACAACTTCTCTGAACCTATCTCCTCCTTCATGATGTAGCACAATCTTCCTTTTGGGTCACTATTTGCAGTTTGAAGGATTGTCCTATTCAAAGCTCTGTCAAACTTAGTCACTTATTACCTATTAGCTACAAAGTTTAATTATTCCTTGAGGGTATGATTTGTGTTCTATAGGCTATTTCGATTCTCCTTAAGAATTGGTGTGATACACTAATAAAAAATAATAATATTTGTACTTTAAAAAGTACCATCTTTGCTTTAGCTTAAAATATACTTTTCCAAGGCAAGAATATGTGTATTTAATAAAGTGTTTGGAGGGGCTGTGTTTCAGTGGCAACGCCACTGAGTGGATTCAATAATTTGGTACCAAGTTGTTAGGCCTATTCTTTGGTGTCATAGACTGAGCCACACGGTGGTGAGATTTTCAATGTGATTGCCATGTATACCATGGTCCGTCAACTGTTTACTGGCACTTAAAATTTGTATTCCCTGAATAAATATCTCCAGTTTGATGTTTATAACTTATAATTATCAGATTTACCTTAGTTTTTAAAAACAGTTGCTTAAATAAAAGAGATTTGTTTCTCTCTCTTGCACAGTATAAGCTCATCTGGCTACTCAGATATTCCCAGGGCACCAAGATCCTTCAATATTATTGCTCCTGCACTCCTAGTCCATTTGTCATTATATAATCTAAGATGGCTCCCATCATAGGCATCTTAGTTAGCAGGAAAGGAGATGTATTACGCCTCGCTTGAGTACCACCTCAAATTTTCTCAGGCCTACCTAACCACTCCTATGGTGCCCAGAGCTGTGCAGGTTTTGTCAGGTTGTACAGTTGCAACCTGGCTGTGCTTCACCTTGGCCTAGGCCCCAAACCCCTCGCTTTCTGTTCTGGGGCTTCGTGGATATTACAGCAAGTATAACTCAGTGGTGTAGGAGAGTTTTGACCAATGACCTTGACCGGTGACAGATGAATATCAGTGGATATTTCCCCCTTTGTCCCTCCTCTTCAGAAGGTCTTGTGGGATTGAATATCATTCACCTATAGTAGTGGTGAACTCAATAACTCATTCTTATATTGACTCTCCCTCCTTCCTAAATAAACTTTCAGTTAAGCTTTAGCTTCAGATTCTACTCCCAGGGAAATCCAGGCTGAGAGAGGAAGCACACAAGCCTTCTATGAACTAGAAGTTGCTCACACACCTTCTGCTTCCATTAGCCACATGTAGCTGCAAGGGAGGCTGAGAAGAGAATTCTTTATTCTTGATGGCCACGCTCCCAGTTAAAAAATCCACTGCTATGGATGAAGTCTCTGCACATGATTCATGTGCACGTTTCTTGTAGATAGACAAATGTGGATTTGCACAAATACGTCGTAGATAGAGCAGAAGTTTTGACCACTGAACTGAGACCCAAGGTTTTGTGTACATTCTTCGACTCATTTCCTATGTGAACTTAGGCAAGGTGCTTAAGTCTTCTGGGCCTAAATTTCCTAATTTGTACAATGGCGATAGTGATAATTTCTTTCTCTGGGTGGTTGAAATAAAAATGAGATTGCAGACAGGAAAACATTTTAAAACACATAGAAGATGATGTAAATATAGGTTAGATTTGGTTACTGCCTAAATATAAGCAATAAACCAGTGACAAAATATTCCATTCCATTCTGTTACTATATTACCAGACAGATATATCTACCTGTGGCACAATCCATTTCACCTCATAGGTGGATGAACTCACCCAGCCCGTCCTGGGAAGTAGTGACAAGCATCAGGTAAACATTTGCTGCTTAAATGATTGCGCTCAGGGGGGTTCTTACTGATAATCTTTCTTCATTTCATCATTATTTCTTTCTCTTCCAAAAGGTTATCTACCTTTGGGTTTTAGCCTTTTAAAAGTAATTATAACGAGAAGAAAATGGGACAAGAAGAGTTACTCATGATACTTACTATGTGAGCTTAAAGGACAAAACTACATTCTCTCTCCCCATCAATAACCTAAACTTTCAAACATGTAGGAATAGTTAAGGATTCCTTCTGGACTATTTTAAGGAGCAAATTTATTAGTTCTATAGCATCTCGTAATCCTGAGGTATTTAGGAAAACTACATTCTTTGGATTCTGAAGCCCTGGCTGTTTCCCTGAGCTACTTCAAACAATGCAGCTTTTGCTGACAGGGCACTCTGTAGGCCAGCAGTGTTGTTGAATTGTAAGTAAATAATCTTGAAACAAATCCGTGGTTGACACACTGTCATATTGTGTTTACTGCTCCAGAGGAGGGATTTATTCCGAGGATATTGAAAAATTCCATTGCTGTCTGAGGAAAGTGACAATTGAGATCACCCATAAATTAAAGTGACTGCCCTCTGTACCACAGATATGGTCCAAAACATTGCACATGCACTAAAATGTCACATGCGAAATAGAACAGTGCTGGATAAAAATATATAACATTACTAAATAAAAACAGATACTGCGGATCTGACAGATGTTTAAATTGCCAAGTCTGGCTACAGTTAGGGCGGTACTTCTCCCAGGATTAATAAACATGGGAGTCCCGAAGTGAAATAGAAAAAGTAACTTCAGTTCAACTGCATCCAGCTTTGTTTTAGCATAGTTTTCATGATGTAGTTCAGGTTGCTTTTTTAAAAAAATGCTTTAATATTTAACGAGCCAAGTGTATTTTATTTCAAGAAAGACATTGGTATTATAACTTTCTAAAAACCCGTACCTTCTTTGCCGTCTCCATCTCCCCCATGCCTGGCTCACTTGGGGGCTGGCCTGGCTTTGTAGATGGTGGGGGTTGGTGAGAGAGGTTGCTTATGAAGTAGGGGCAAATACTCAGGTGAGGAAAGCATCACCCACAGTCCTTTATTTCAGCAGAAAGTTCTCTAGGCTAACTCCATGTAAAATGTAATTACAGAAAGTCAAAAACAAAACTAGGACTAAAACTACATTTCCTTGTGCACATAATAACCTTCCTCTGATACCTTCTACCATCTTTTAAATAGGAAACATGTGCTTTTTTAAGACAATTTTTCTATGTATAATGATGATCATAGAGATACGAAAAAAGAGTTCTTTCACAATTGTGAGATATTCAACAGAGTGACAGTTCATCAGGGTGGAAAGAGCAGAAGCCTTGTAAATAATTATATCACTGAGGATGAAGCTATATAACAAGGAAGAAGGTTTCCCCTCACCCTGTGGGTCAGAGAGAACCTCCTCTAGGAAGTCCCCTTCCAGCCCCTCTGGCGGGTGATTGTGAATTGTCTAGGAGGACAAAAGAGCAGCAGACTTCTTGGTAGAAGGAATAACATGTAAAAAAGAGTAAAAACAAGAAAACAAACAGTAAGTTCAGAGCAGCCAGTCACCCATCTGGTTGAGTACAGGATGTATGCATATGAAGGTAAAGTGGGGCATTGTGATGGGGAGTTGGATATGGCCTGAGCCCTGTGGAATTCTGCCAGATACTCATGCATGGAAGGCACTGGGGTGGCAAGCACAAGCCATGGAAGTCCTGGAAAGTCAGAGTCATGTAATGAGATGGTCTGGTGGAGATGTGGGTTTCCTTGTTGTAGACCACCAAGGTCAGGTGGCTGATGGCCAGTGTAGCACACCAGGATGACCACAGTGCCTTATTTGTGTTTCAGCCCAAAGGCTCTGGTCTGCTGCACGACCATGAAGGTCCTTGGCAGCAGCAAGAGAAGGGGAAGACTTCTTATACAGCTCGTACGATCATTCATGGCCAAACTTTATGATCTCACCTCCTCCTCCACCTACCCTGCCAACCTGGAGGGACCTCTTCTGTCTTCATGCCTGTACCTTTTATGTGTTCCAGCCAATTAGACTCTTCCCTGCATATGAAGAGCTGGAAACTCCCCTTTATTTTATTCCTTTTTTATATCGACTCTATGTTTTATTCTTTATAGCAGAGAATGTTCAACAGTCAGATAGTCAGTAAATATCCTTACTTGTTTCAGTTCTCTTCTGTAAGATTTCTCCACCACCTTTCTTTCTCTTTTTCCTCCTCCTCCTCACACAGATGTAATAGTAGGGAGAATAATATAAAGGAACCCATTCAGCTACAATTACCAACTCATGGTCAATACTGTTTCATCATTACCCTATTCCCAGGTTTCCTGGAAGCTAATATTAGACATTTCAGCTGGAAACACTTCAGTATGAATTAAGAAAGATTTGACTCCCATGCCAGTCTGATGTTCCCCTCTCAGCCATATGCAAAAGTATTATTTTTCTGTTCACTGTCATCAGGACGTCTGTCCTCAGCAGTTTGTTGAAACGTCATTTGCCAATTAAAAAATACATTACATATGCAAAATGTTTCTATAACCAATAGTATATGAACTAAAAATATTAGAATAATATTAGAATAAACACCCATGTAACCATGATCGAGCTGCTGAGAGAGAGAGAGAGAGAGAGAGAGAGAGACTACCAGCATCTCCTTTTCCCTTGAACTTTGGGCTAATCATTTCCCACACACACCTGTGTGTGTGTGTGTGTGTGTGTGTGTGTGTGTGTGTGTGTACCATATATAAGTTTGGACCTCTAAACAATATATTGTTCAGTTTTTTTTGCCAGTTTGTGAACTTTTCATATACATAGAATCACACTGAAATATTCTTTTATGACTTTTTCCACCTCAACATGATCTTTTTGAGATTCATCCATGTTGATACAGGTCTATCTGTAGATCATTGATTTTCACTGCATTATAGTACTTCATGATATAAATCTACCATTATTTATCCATTCTAATATTGATTAACATTTGTGTTGTTTTTAGTGTTCGCCAACCCCCCAAAAATGCTCCTAAGGATATTAGTATACTGGTCCTCAGGCATATATTCAAGAATTTCTAAGAGTAAAATTGCTTATGTGTGCATATTCATTTTTATCAGGTAACATAAAATTGGTTTCTAATGTAGTATATCATTTTATGTCCTTATTAGTCTCTTTATAAACATTGTGCCTTGTCTGACTTAAATTTTTGTCCTTTGGTAGGTGTAATGTTTTTCCCTGATTAATAAAGAGAGTAAGCATCATTTTATATGTTTATGGGCCATTTTTGTTTTCTCTCTATGAATGTGTGTTTTTGCATATTATTATTATTATTATTATTATTATTATTATTATTAATCTTGTTCTTCATTATTCATAGGTGTTCTTAACATATTTTGGATACTGAAACTTTATTGATGTATAGAATGTCTACGAAGAGGGCTGCCAGCAATTCCTCCCATCCCTGTAGACACAGGCTACCTTCATCAGGACCTGGGGTCTACTTCTCTTCCTCTTGGATCTGAGCTGACCCCATGTCTTGCTTTGATCAGGAGAATGTGGCAGCAGTGATTCTGTGTGACCTCGGGGCCTAGGCCTTCTAGAGGCCTTGCGGCATCCATTTCACCCTCTTAGAAGCCAGCTGCCATGTGAAAAGTTCTGGCTATCCTGCTGGAGAGAGAGGCCATGTGGAGAGAGAGAGGCCTTCCAAAATGAGAGACTGTGTAGAGAGGCCAAGGCAAACCTTAGCCATTAATACCACCTCAACTCACAAGCTATGCATATGAGTGAAACTGTCTTGGAAGTTCTAGCCCTAGCCAGCTGGATGCACGTGTGACCTCAGCTAATGACTCTGGAAGCAGAAGAACTGCCCATCTGAGCTCAGCCCAAATTCCTGACCCACAGAATTATGGGCAATATAATAATTGTTTCCAGCCAGCAAGTAGTTTGTTACACAATTGGTAATAAAAATAGTTGATTGTATATGTTTCTAAAAGTCTCTTCCAAGTTTCTGGCTTTTTTACTCTCTTTATGATATCTTTTGATTATCAAAAGTTTTAACTTATACTATAGCTGAATTTTTCAATATTTTCTTTTATGGTTAGTGCTATTTATGTCTTATTTGAGAAATCTGTTCCTACTTTAAGTTACTATATTTTCTACTAAAAGTTCTAAAGTTTTGCCTTTCACATTAAAGTTACTTAATCTATCTTGAGCGGGGTAAAGTATGAATCCACTTTCATTTATTCTCCATGTAGATAATTGTTTCAGCATCATCTACTGGATGGGCTTATCAATTTCCCATGTATGCTGGTCTATGGCTGGTTCCTTGATTCTGTTTGTCTGTTGGCATACTAATATCTCACTGTTTTAATTACTACAGCTTTACAATAAGTCAATCTCTGGAAGGGCAAATTCTTTTCTTTTTCATAAATATATTAGGTATGTAATATATTTTTTAACGTGGACACATTTTTATTATACTTAATCAGGTTATTCTAAATTTATTCTTTCTTTTCTTTACTCTTTCATTTATTCATTCATTTGTTCACCCAGTAACAGTTTACTTTATTATATTCATTGCTACTTTTATTGGCTATATTCTTGGCTGTTTGGTCTTATAAATTTTAGTATCATCTTGTTAAATTCCATAATAAATCTTCTTCGAGATTTTGACTGGATTTGCATTGACTCTATAAACCATTTGGGAGGGGGGATTATGACTTTAAATATTGAGTCTTTTTATCTATAAACATCTTATCTCTTCGTTTTTAAAAAAAGTATTATTTAATATATTTTTAAAGTTTTATGACTTTCTACATGTTTCCTATGCATCTATGGACTTATTCCTCAGTATCTTAAATTTTTTGTTGCTAATGGTACTTCTTTCTTTCATTTGAATATTCTAAGCATTAGTAGCTAATGAAGAGAAATGCAGTTGGCTTGGTATATTGATTTAGTATTTTGTAGTTTTACAAATCTTTTTCTAATTCTAATAATGTATAAGTTTGGGTCTTTCATGTAAACAATGATGAAAGCTTTCGTTCCTCTTTCCAACCATCATGATTTTTTTAAATATCTAATATGTTGGCCTGGACTTTCAAGTGTTGTTAATGAGAATTCTTATCTTTTTTCATGATTTAAAAAGCTTTGCTTTTAATGTGTCATGATTTTAATGTTTCCTCTGTGTGTGTGTGTGTGTGTGTGTGTGTGTGTGTTTAGATACTTTAATAAGATTAAAGATGTTCTCTCCTGTGTCTTGTTGTTTAGGTGTTTGGTGTTTATTTTATAATTCTGAATGGTAACTGATTTTTCTCCATATTCTAAGAAGATGTGTTTTCTTCTTTTAAACTGTTTACTGTTTACTTGACTTTTTGATATTTAGTCAACTTTATATTCTTAGAATACATCCAACTTAGTTATAATATATTTTTCATGCATTACTGGATACAGTTTGCTAATATTTTGTTTAGAATTTTTACATCTATGTTCGTGAATGAGATTAGCCAATACTTTTACTTTCTCTTATTGGTCTGGTTAAGTTTTGGTATTAAGATTAAGCTAGCGTAATAATAGATTTTGGGATTAATCCCTTTATTCTATAACTTGAAAATATTGTAAAGCTTAGAATTTTTTAATCCTTGAATGTTCAGTAGGACTCAACAGTAAAACAATAGGTTTGGTATTTTCTTTGAGAAAAGATTTTGAATTATTTCAAAATCTATAAGTTCTTCTTTAATGACTTCTTTTATGATTCAATTTCCTTAATGTATATAGAATTATTGTGATTTTTTATTTCTTCTTGAGCCAATTTTGATCATTTAAATATTCCTAGTAACTCACATAGTTCACTTATCATTGTGAAACTTATTGGCACAAATTTCACATAATATTATTATATAGTATTTTAAATCTCTTCTGTAACTATAGTCTCCTTTTCTATTCCAAACATTATTTATGAATGCCTTATCTTATCTTTGTTTCTTGGTCAGTCTTGCAAGAGATTTGGCATTCTCGTTGGTCATTTCAAACAACTGATTTTTGTCTTTGTTGATCTTATTTAGTATAGCCTTCCCCTCCCCCTCATTAATTTCTGTCATCTTTATTAGTTTCTTCTTTCTATATTTTTAAAAATAATTTTTTAGTTTTCAATTACCATTGACATACAACATTTTATTAGTTTCAGGTATACAACATAGCGATTAGACATTTACCTAATTTACAAAGTGATTACCCCAATAAATCTAGTACCCATCTGACACCATACATAGTTATTACAATATTATTGACTGTATTCCTTATGCTATACTTGACATCCCCATAATTATTTTGTAACTATCAATTTGTACTTTTTAATTCTTTCCCCCTTTCCACCCATCCTTCAAGCGCCTTTCCCATCTGGCAACCATCAAAATGTTCTCTGTATCTGAGTCTGTTTCTGTTTTGTTTGGTCATTTCTTTTGTTCTTTAGACTCCACATATAAGTGAAATCATATGGCATTTGTCTTTCTATCTGACTAACTCTACTCAGCACAATATCCTCTAGGTCCATCCATATTGTTCCAGATGGCAAGATTTCATTCTTTTTTTATGGCTCAGTCATATTCCATTGTATATATGTACCATCTCTTCTTTATCTATTCATCCATTGATGAACACCCAGGTTGCATCCAAATCTTGGCTATTGTAAATAATGCTGAAATTAACATATGGATGCATATGTCCTTAGAAATAGTGTTTTGGGTTTCTTCGGATAAATACTCAGAAGTGGGATTACTGGGTCCTTCTTTGTCTCTTGTTATAGCTTTACTAAAAAAGTCTATTTTGTCAAGTATTAGTATTGCTACCCTAGCTTTTTTTTTTTCATTTCCATTTTCATGAAATATCTTTTTCCATCCCTTTACTTCCAGTCTGTGTTTCTTTCAATCTGAAATGAGTCTCTTGTAGGCAGCATATGTGAGGATCTTGTTTACTTATCCATTCAGCCACTCTATGTCTTTTGATTGGTGTATTTACTCCATTTACATTTAAACTAATTTTTGCTAGATATGTAGTTATTGCCATTTTATTATTCATATATTTTTTTCTTTTTCTTAAAGATGTCCCTCTAACATTTCTGGTAATACTGATTTGGTAGTGCTGAAGTTCTTTAGCTTTTTCTTGTCTTGAAAGCTCTTTATCTGTTTTTCAATTCTGAATGATAGCTTTGTTGGGTAGAGTCATCTTGGTTGTAGGTCCTTACTTTTCATCACTTTGAATATTTTGTGCCAGTCCATTCTAGCTTGCAAGTTTCTATTGAGAAATCAACTGACAGTATTATGGGAGCTCCCCTGTAGATAACTAACTGCTTTTCTCTTGCTGCTTTAAAGATACTTTCTCTCTCTTTCTCTCTCTCTCTCTCTCTCTCTCTCTCTCTCTCTCTCTCTCTCTCTGTCTCTCTCTCTTTTGAAATGTGACCATTTCTTTAGTAAATTATATTAAAAAGGTGAGGAGGGGCAGCTGTGGGGCTCAGTCCCAACCCTGGCCCTGGCCCTACCCTGGCCTGGCACTGTCTGAGAGAAGGGGATCTGAGGGAGACCCAGGGATCAGGAAGTGTAGGGATGGGCAGGATAGGAGGCTTGGATACAGAAGTTAGGAAGGAGAGGCTACCAGGAGGGGAGTGGCTGGGGATATGAAGGGAGGAAGAGAGCAAGGAAAGGGAGAAGGGCAATTGAGGACCAGCTGGAGAGCTCAGATGGAACAGGTCAGGAGGTGGAACTATGGCAGAGTGAGGATGGAGGGGCAGTGTCTGGAGAGGTGGACATGGTGTTGGCCTTTTGGGTTCATCTGTTTGGTAGTGTTTCCTGGGTTTGTATGTCTGATTCCTTCACATGGTTAGGGAAGTTTTCTGTCATTATTTCTTCAAATAGGTTTTCAATTCCTTGCTCTCTTTCTTTCTTCTCCTTCTGGTACCCCTGTGATAAAAATGTTGGTACACTTGATGTTGTCTCAGAGGCCCCTTAAACTATTCTCTCTCTCTCTCTCTTTTT
>NW_024340849.1:40467163-40469183 GCF_902729225.1 Pteropus medius | reverse complement strand
GTTGGTTCTGGTGACACTTGGGAGGGGCTCTGTTGCAGGCCAAGGTCAGCTATTGTGTGTTCCCTGCTTGGGGCCACTTGGTATAAGCTACAAAGTAATCTGCAGATGATTGCTGCTTGTGCTGGGCTTGGAGGTGCCTGAGAGAGGCTAAGTAGTGAACTGAGGCCAGCTGCCACTAGTGCCGGGACTGCTCAGCAAGATGTATAGGGCACTCCGAGGCCAGATGCTGCTCATTTGGGGGTTTTGAATCCTTGAGAGATTTTTGGAAAGTCCGAGGCATGAGTCAAGAGAGGCCATTTGTATGGAAAAGCCACTGGAAGTGGCTTGGGTGTGGCTGCAAGTTGGGTGGAGTGGAGTCTCAAAGAATCACCAGGAAAGAGTAAAGGGTTTTAGCCAGGTTGTTGGAGACTTAGATATGGTGGCCACCTGCATCTACATGCTAGGTTTGGGGAGGGCTCAACAAAGGAACAATGGCTTCTGCTAGCACTTGTGTCTGGAAGAAAGCTGCCCATCCCTCCCTCGCCCGGAAGCCAGACAATTCAGTTCCTCCACATATGGCCCTGTCACCTTTCAAACTGATACCCCAGCTCTGGAGCTCCCAGTGAGTGAGTCTGTTAGCGAGTAATTTTACACGAGGGCCCTTTAAGAGAAGCAGCTGGGACTTCAGCTGCCCTTTATTGCATTCAGCTATAATCTCTGCTGGTTTTCACAGCCAGAATATATGGAGACTTCTCTTCCTGGCAGTGAAACCTTGGGCTGAGGAGCCTGGTATGGGGCCGATACCCCTCACTCCTCAGGGGGACCTCTGTAGCCAAGATATCCCTCCCAATTTGTAACTGCCACATGCGGATATGGGACCAGCCTGTTAGCACCTACACCCTCCTACCAGTCTCCATGTGTTTTTCTGTATATCCTTAGAGGATTTTTGTTCAGCTGGACTTCAGGTGATTCTTAATGATGGTGGTTCTGTAGTTTAGTTGTAATTTTGAGGTGGTTGTGAGGGGAGGCAAGAACAGTGTTTACCTACTCTGCCATCTTGGCTGAAGGCCTTCTTTCTACTTTTTCCCCCTGCTACTCTTTTTTAACTGTTTAAGCAGCATGCTTAGTTTACAAAATTCCAGGCTTTATTCTTTACTGTGATATGCATTTAAGGCTATAAAAATTATCTACACTCCTTTAGAATATTTAATGTTTAATAATTAATAATAATTATTAATATTTTAAACATTTATTAATGTTAAACAATTTTTGCTCTCCTTCACAGAGACATTAAATACACTTTATCATGTTTAAAATTTTTGGTTTACTAGCTTATGATACAACTACTTGAAAATTTAGTTCTAAGTTCACTTGATTTCTATCCTTGATTTTAATGACTTTTATAGCTGAAAAAGACACTTCACAAAAATATATAAATACAAAAATGAAAGATGTGTATCATTAGATGCACTTGCAAATACTGGAACTTTTTTTTGTTTATTTGTTTTATTTTAGTTCCAAGTACCAATTATGCAAGATTTTTGTTAATATCTGGTTAGAAAATTTCTGTCTTCCCTGATCCGAGGGTGTTGCTTTTCTGTTTTTGGCAAGTGGTTCAGAAACCACTGAGAATCTTCATTTGGAAGAGTTAAGAAATAATCTTTTTTCCAATGTAAGTAGGCAGATAAAAGAGTTCTAAGAGGTGAAACACATCTTTTAAGCAAGAAAGTTACATAATAATGGAAAGATTTCTAAACATACTCTGCAGAGACTATTCCGTTTTTTTTATCTTTGATGTAAAACATTTTACTAAGTTTCAGTTCAGCTGATGCCTCTTACTACCTTATGGGTATCTACATTTAATCCTAATTGTACTTTTTTGTGTCAAAATCTAGATAGTGGATCATTTAAAATGTTTATTTTTATTTATTATTATATGTTTCAAACACACAAGCAGGTAGAAAAAATGAAAACGCGAACATCCACCATCCCTTTGTTTTTAATCCGGGTGGCTTAAGCATTCACTTGCATCCCTAGGTAA
>NW_024340849.1:40466522-40467012 GCF_902729225.1 Pteropus medius | reverse complement strand
GAAGGAAGGAAGGAAGGAAAAAAAAGGAAAGATCTAATTGTTTGGCTTCCCCTATAAACTGTGATCTGAAGGGAGGGACCACTTATTTATCTTTGTGTCCCAAGCATCTACTGTAATGCCTGCACATAGTAAGTGCTAAATATTTTTGGAAGGAAGGAAAGAAAGAAAACAGGAAGGAAGGGAAGGAGAAAAGGAGAGAAGGAAGAATTGTATATGTTCTTATCTTGATGTCTCAGTTAAAAGAAATGCTTAGTAGTTTTGGCTAGTTCAACTTTGACCTTATTTAAAATCTTTTCAACGCTTATTTTTAATGAAAGAGATCAAAAAAGATTCCCAGGATAGCAATTACCTCTCTATATGCGAAAATGTTTTCTCAAGGGATAGAAGAACTAGTGAATTCTATTTTCATAGAGTCTCAAGACTACTTCTAATTGCCTATAAATTGGAAAATATTTCTTTGTCTTTGATGTTATTCTTTTACTGTTTTTTT